>NC_020192.1:742486-821398 GCF_000315915.1 Henningerozyma blattae CBS 6284 | reverse complement strand
AAATATATTCAGTACATCATATAATGTTTATATTTAAAATAAATATTTGGTATATTATTACTATTATTATACATATAATTATAACGATAGTTATAAAACTATTTATAATTATGATAAACAAATGAAACGATCCAATGTTTGATTGAATTTGTAATTTGTTAAAGTTAATTATTCCAATAAAATTTATCTTCAATTATTGAATTCTTCCATATGATAAACTAAATAATTTGGTAAACCAAATACTTCATAATTTAATCTCTTTGCCATCTTTGCGAAACCTTCTGTTTCAATTAAATGATAAAATGGGAAATTTGGGAACATTGCACCGTCTCTATGAACGTCGGCCTTAACTAATGTACAACCACCACCAACACCATCCAACATCATTTCGCTATTAACTGAGGCAGTTGGATCGTAGAAGTGTGCCATTAAAGGTCTATAGGTTGCTATTTCACTATAACCTTCCACAATAATTTCATCATCATTCATACCGGCAGCGATTTGTAAACCTGTATCACTTTCTTGCCAGTTATTAAAATCATAAGCTCTAATACTTTTTTCTTTCTTTTCTTCATCAAAATATCTTTGATAAACATTAGCAGCTAATACAGCTTTATCATGTGCTGTCATATCTTGGATAACAGTTGGTGGAGTTTCTACAATATCAGCATCTAACCAAAGTACCCAAGAAGTATGTGGACCAATAGTAGAAAATAATAATTCATTTCTTGCTAAAGCCATGGCTGCACGTCTTTCCTTTTGAACGTGAAGGGCATGTCTTTCCTTTTCCATTAATTGTCCAAACCCTTGAGAATCTTGTCTTAAGATTGTAATCTTGGAGAATCTTTGATTCTTCTTGTCAGTTTGTACTTTTTTAACAGCAGCCTCTAAAGCTTTCAAAGCTGCATCACCCGAATCAGATCTAGGTAATATAAACCCTAATTCAATTAATTCTCTTGGGTAAGTCAATTGTAACAAGTTTTGCCAAAATTCGTCATGGAAAGTTTGCATTGGTGTTAGAATTAAAACTTGTTCTTTATTAACTGCAGCATCAGAAGTAGAATGTAATTTATTCAAATCATAATGAGCAATATGATTTTCTGGAATTATATCTTCCACATGACGATTGAATAACCAATTAGTCTTTTTTTTATAAGAATATTTTGGCATCTTATATTTACTTGTAAAAGGGAAATAAAAAGTATTCTCTAATTCATGAGCCCATTTATAATTTACAATTGAACCTCCTGTTAGACCTAAAACTGATTGTTCATCTCTAAAGAAAAGAATATAAAAGAAAAAAATGGAAATTATTGGAAATACAACCAAGATAATTGGGTTTTTCCTCAGACGATATGAAATTAAAGCCATGGCAATAATGATTCTATAAAACCGTATAAGCTTTCGAGATCAATGAAATAGGCCTATATATATTAATAAACAGCTTTATCAACTTAATATTCCTATAATTTGATAATTGTTATTAAAATGCAGAATGTGAAACTTTGATCTTGACGCGTTAAATCCTTATTTCACTGGAAAATAATATTCTTGGTAGGAAAGTTTCTTGTTCTATGGAATGGTAAATAGTTCACGAAGCCTTTGAATTGAAGATCTCCTAGTAATTTACAATTATGTAAAATATCTCTCTAATTTATTATATTGACTTCCAAAGGATATTTTAGATTTAAGCTTTATTTTTCCTAAAAAAATCTGAATTTCACTAAACAACTATTATTTTGAAGTTTCACACAACGTTTATCTTGATTTTTCATAAACAATGTGTCACAAAATAGTACCGTGCGGCATGACATTCTGAGTGACACAAATGGCTGAAACAATGTAAAAAATGAAAAATAAAATTAAAAATAAAGATAAGCAATCGATTATAAACGATAACTTTTTTAAAAATTGATTTATTATCATATAATTAATGTAACCTTGTTTTGAGGATTTTTTTTTGGGTAAATAAATTTGGCGACTTGTTTATATTTTTTGAAGTAAAAAATATTAAAGGTGAATTAAACTAGAGATATATATTTAGAAACTACTGGTAATACTAAATATATTGATTCTACTTAATTACCTTATTGGGATAAAAGAAAACGTTTAACTAGTATATAATTCGAAACTTCAATATTTTATATTTTTTTTTAGGATAGTTGGCACGTAGTTATATTCCCAGTGTTGTAACTGTACTCCTTGATTAAAATACCAATTCTAGTCATGAATATTTATACTTTTTTGATAATTACTATCCCTATAGCATATATTTTCAAGTTTTTTTATTATATACTGATTTTTTTCGACTTTTGATAGAACCTTATAAAATGGATAGTTTTCTTGAAGTGCCTTGAAATGTATTAACCGTATAGCCCATTCAAACATCATTTTCTCTAGATATTATTAATCATCTATCAAGAGAGAAAAGTTCAGAATACACTAAAGTATAACTGACTATTAAGGAAAATAATGGAATATTCAACTATGTGATCCATTATAAGAAAATATATTACAAAGTGATAATGAATTAAATTGCCACATAGCAAAATAAATATTAATAAATAAAACTAAATTAAAACGTCGACCAGCAAAGTCTACTATATAAGGAGACAAAAATAAGACAGGAAAATAATATTAAAAAAAAAGAGGAAAATATTAAGTGAATAAAACAAAAATAAAGTATACGAATGTTAGGGGGAAATAAGATGACGGTAAAGGAGGCGTATTAATTATATTATGTAATAATAGTAAGAATAAGCTATAGTTGTAATTGTTGTGGTAATATTGCTAGCGGTAGAAGAAGGATTTGTCACAGGAAATGTAATGCAATAAGTTTATTATATAGAGCAATACTCTTGTATAGTTGGTTTATGGTAATTAGAAGTGGTTCTGGGTAGTAGGTATGTCTTTTATTTTTTTCTTGTTTAAATTTGTTTTCCTTTGAGTTTTCCCAAATAAAACAGGTAGATTACAGAATGAGAGTAAGGATGTTGTTATTATTATTTTGAAATAACACACAATGCTAAAATGGAAAGTCAAAAAGCAGGCAGACAACTGAGTGGGAACTGTCACGTCTTTATATTCTCTTGAAGAAGAGACATTTTTGTCACAGAAACTGTGCAAGGTATTGTATTGTGAGGGAGTGAAATGACTTATAAAATGGTACACAACTTTTTAGTTTTCTTTACAACTGGTGGCTCTAAAGCAGCTACAATGGCTTCATCAAAAACATTTTTCAAACCAGACTGGGTTAATGCAGAACATTCAACATATTTAACAGCTCTGACATCTCTGGCTAATTGAGCACCCTGTTCTCTTGTAATCAGACGTAATCTTTGCTTTTGTAATTTTTGTAAAATAACTTTATCATTTCTTAAATCAATTTGTGTACCAACAATTAAACAAGGGACCCCAGGACAATGATGACGTACTTCAGGTAACCATTTCTCTTTAACATTTTCAAATGATGGTGGTGATATGACACTAAAACATACCAAAAACACATCTGTGGATGGATAGGACAAAGGTCTTAAACGATCATAATCTTCTTGACCAGCTGTATCGAATAATCCTAAAGTGTATGGTTCGTCACCAATCATAACAGTAACAGCGTAGTTATCAAACACAGTTGGGACGTAATCTGCAGGAAATTGGTTCGTCGTATATGAGATCAAAAGACAGGTCTTACCGACAGCACCATCCCCTACGACAACACATTTTAGAGTTTGCATATTTTTTATTTTTATTTTTTTTGAATATTAAAATATTATGGTTTCAGTATAATTAAATTGATAAACTTTAAACTTATAGATAAAAAAAACTCGACTAATTGATACTTAATTATAGCTTTATTGTTCTTTTCAAATACTACTTAATAGGATTGAATTGGTTAACTATCTTTTTAGTAAAAATTTGGTTGTTTTAATTTTCGTGTCGAGCAATTATTAGTCAGCTTTCAAATTCAATCAATTTTTAACTGTTTCTAAGTTAAATTCTTTTACAAAAGTAAATTGGAAGTATGACAAAATAAACTAATTAATAAAATAACGATTCACAAATTTATTGGTATAATTATTTCTAATTCTTAATTATATCCATTAACAATGGGGATTTTAAGTTTTAAAAAGGGCTGTTTTGTTAATAAATTTCAGCCTTTCTTTGTTTTCTGGATTGGCAAAAATCCGTTTCAAATCGAAAAACAGTCGACAAAAGGAGGGTAACTTGTGCCTTATATCAGGAATGACATTAATAACTTTACGAAATAAGCATTCAATGATTATATCATTTTATATGATGACAGATTGGTAGTTAGTTATGTACATTAGATACAAAATATGGTAAGAAAAAGTCAAATTATTATAATGAAATTAAATTACAAAACTGAGGTTTGTCTCAAGGAGATGAGGAATGCAAAAAGGAAAAGATAAAAATAGAAATATAAAGAAAAATATAATAAAAAGTTGAGGCTCAAAGAGAGTGGGGGGGATATCAAATGTACAATTTTTTTAAAAAGACAGTTAATCACCTTCCTCATCATCATCTTCTTCTGATGAGGTTTCTTCATCCGCATTTCTCAACCATTCAACCCATTTGGAGGTCAATTTCTTAACTTCGTCGTATTTAGAATCTTTAGAAACCGTATCCCACCATTTATAAATGACATCTTCCTCTAATAGATCATTATCATATAAGTTGTTTAAAATTGTAAATAATATTAAATCTGGTTTTTCGAATTTTTGGTCCAGTGTTTTAGTCATCAAGATATTCATCAAATCAATGAAATCTGCATCTTCAAAACATTGTCTCTTAAATAATAACCCCCATTGATTAAACACTTTTAATGAAGCATCTTTTGGACCCAAAGTTTGAGTAGCAATGAAATGATAAACTCTAGATAGCAAAGCAGAAATAGTGGCTGTTCTAACTTCATGATATGTGACATTCATACTCATTCTTAGAGTATTCAATTCTAATAATGCAGTATCTAAGTCATGATTATTTTCAATAGCTCTTTCTACTGTAGCAAAACCTTCTTTTTCGAAATCTTCTTCCTCATCTTCTGAATCGGTACCAATTTCTTCTCTATCTGTATAAACACTACTAATTGATGCTGATCTCTTCTTTTTAGTTTTCTTAGTAGTAGATGAGATTGATGTGTCACTCAAATAAATATCTTCAAATTTATTTGATAAACTATTAATGATTTTGCCATCATCTGATCCATATTCATCGACATCATTATCAGAAAGTTCACTTTCATATATATAACCAATACCTTTTGCACCAACCAAATTAATAGCTAATTTTCCGTTAGCATTTTCATCTTCATCTTCTTCTGAAGCTGAATTATCATCATCAGATAACACACTATCAAACAAATTATTTTTATTAATTGGAGTTGATGAAATTTTAGAATCTTTGGGAATTTCCATATTATCATCAATAACAACATTAAATCCAATAATAGAACCATCATTGATAGTAACATTATTACCAATTTTAACATTTGTGGCCACTATACAATGGTTAATTTTACAATTATCTTCAATAACTGCGTTTTCCCAGATATAACTGTTTTCAATAGAAATATTGTTGCCCACTTTACAATTTCTGCCAATGACACAATTTCTAATTGTTGTACCTTCACCAATGGTTGTTTTGGAACCAATGGCAGTACATTTCCCAATCTTACAAGATTGTGCTAAGACCACATCTTTTTCTTTGTAAATATGAGAAGATTCATGAGTATAAGTTTGATCTTCCAATAAATTGGATTCAATAACAGAGGGGAAAACCCATCTACCCAAATAATCTTGTGAGACAAAATCATATGAATACCATCCATCAATTCTCATAGCATATTCATTGGTTATGTATGCATAAACTGATTTACCCAATAGATCATTTGAAATGACACCTTTAACAAAATCAGATCTTAAGGTTTGATAATCAAAGTTATCTTGGAAAAGTGGTGGAACTTGAGGAGAACAGATATCAATACGACAATCAATTAAATCATTTCTTAAGACAAATTCATCAACATTTTCTAATAATTCAGGATCAATGGAAACTGATGTTTTTGATTTCGCAGATTGCAATGGAATATCTTGATAATAAATACATCTATCATTAGATTTATCCAAAATAAAAGTAGCAGGTTCAATAGATCTTTTTTTATAATATTGACCAGCTTTACTTAAACACATGGTCATAATATGATCTTTATCTTGGGTATGTTTAAATTTATGGAATTCTAATAGTTTATCAAATTCAACGTTGGTTATTAAATCACCACTAACTAAAACAAAGTCGTCTGTGATAATACCTCTATTATCTAAATCTCTCATAACATCACCCACAGAACGTGCTTCTGGAGACATAATAGTTTGTATTTTAAATGGGGACCAAGGTAAATTCCATTTGGAGTTTTCAATATATGTTGAGACTTGTTCTGCATGAGCAGAACACATAATATAAACATCATTGACACCTGATTTGGCTAAGAATTCCAAAGTATATTCAATTAATGGAACATTACCAAAGGGTAATAGACATCTTGGAGTAGTGGCTGTCAATGGCATGAAGCGGTCTTGGAAACAATCAGTTAAAACAACAGCTTGTAAACGATCTTCTGGGACCATTTCACCCTTTTTAGAGTTTTGGGAACCCCCCTTTTGTTTTCCACCACTGGAATTGTCGTTATTATTTTGTTTTCCCTTCTTGGCAGCCATTTTTTATAACAACAGTCTTGTGTAAAATAAGTTTATCTATAAATATAAATATATATTCCTTTTGTGTTTGTTAAGTCCTACCCTTCTAGTTTTTTCCCATTAACCAAGACCTGTCTATAATGAAAATTCAATTAACAAATGTACAATTGTATTTCTATAATCCAAATCTATAAAATATTTTAATATTTAATCTTAAATCTAAAATCTAATTTTTTTTTCAATCCCATCGATTTTTCCAGCATTAATAGCGATTATTTTTTTTCCAAATTCCTATATTACAAAGTGTCATGAAAATTAGTCACGTGACTACACGAAATTTTCAAAAATGAAAGTGCTCGAGGAGGGGTTTGAACCCTCGACGGTCGCGTTGCTTAACCTGAAGATATGACTCCTCAAATTTGTACAGTTGTTTCAGGTAATCTGAAAACCCCTATAAGCACGAAGCTCTAACCACTGAGCTACACGAGCATTTTCGAAAGTAATGGTAAAAGGAGAGTACTATAAATGGTGTTAAATATGTTAATAAAAAACATTAAATGAGTAATTTCAGGTCAATTGTTCAAACAATAACTATTTTTCTATAAATTTTTTATTTTGAAATGCCTAAATAATTATGTAATTATTTTTAATGGGTGATTTAAAGTATTCTTAATCTTATTTTTTTTAAATATTGTTTGAACGTTGGTATTTTTTTACTTATATGAAGGTACTGGGGGAATATTACGATGAAAAAAAAATGGAGATTATTAATTGGAAAATTTAATACTCTCAAAAAGAAAAATTCTTTAATCCATTTAACTTGAATAAAATTAAATATTTTTTAGATGCTTTCAAGATTTTAAAATATATAAATTGAAACAATTCTTAAAATTTCAAAAATAAATCTACTCTAATATACTAAGAATGGTATTAAAATATAAACATTATACTAATTGCTAAATATTCACATTTTCAGTACCGTGAATATATTTGCCTTACATTAAAGGCATTTGAAATGATAATCAATAAATTAATTAATTATAAATGATTATATAAGTTAATATAGTTACATAAACAATTTCCTTATGTAAACGATATAAAAATTACTATGATCAATCTTTATAACGTTTTTTATTTGGATCGTCTTTAAATTTTTTTGGTGGTAATGGATCCACCGAATCTTCGATAAATTCATAAAATCTTCCAGCGTAATCTCCCGGTGGAACAGCACTAACTATTTTCAAATCATGCCTTAAACTTCTCCAAAATGTTTCTAATTTCTTAACAAAAGAGTAGTTAGTTAAACAATCAATAATTCCCATGTAATAGATGACATCAATATCTTTATCATTTTCATCAGACCCTCTAATCCCACCTTCATAAGATTTAAAATAATGCGGTCTAATAAGACCTGAAGTATGTGTCATTTCATTACCAAATTCATCAAAATCCTCTGAATCTATTATATGACCATCAGCATCAATATGTGGAGTCTTTCTTTTAATATGATGGATACCTAATAATAAGGAATAATCCATTGTATTCAATTTAGCCATTAATTCTACATCTTTCTTCAATTGTTTTAAGAATTTTTTCTTTTTTTCTGGTCCAAATTGAATTTGACCATCTAAATCAATCCAGTTTAAATCTTTCATAATAGGTCTATAATTAGGATCTTTATTCAATCTTTTAACGTCAACTGGTGTAAATCTTTTCCATGTTGACCCCTTTAAATCAAAAGTCCGATCAATTTCTAAATGAGGTGGGAACAAGTTATTCATGACAATGAAATAAATCTTTCGATGCTTGACTTTATTTTGAAAAGATATTGGCATCTTCACACGATGTAACCCATAAAATTGACAAACTAAAGTGTTTGGATTATTTTTAATATGTAAATAATATTCTTTCAAATGCCTTCTTAAATGAATATGTTCTGCATGATGAATTGTCTTTATAATATAACGATAATCTCTTGAATAATAAAAAAATGAACCACTTTTACCTGGAGAATTTAATTCACTTAAAATATATTTAGAAGTTAAGGAAACTAAATAATCAGCAGGATCAAGACCAAATAAGGATCTAATTTCTCTAAAGACCTCAGGACAATAATCTTTAAATTTAAAAGCATATTGAGAAGAAGGAGTTAATTCATTACCATGATAATCAAATGCTAATTTTTTAGTATAAGTAAAATCTTCTTGGCATAAAGGTTTCATTATTCCAGAACATCTCGAGACAGCTACTCTGATCCCTGTCAGCATATTATATGCAATGATAAAATTGACATGGCCTTCACTAACTCTATTCCCAATTAAGACACGATCATCATCTATTAGAAATGATTTTCTTTTACTTTTTTTCAATTCTCTTTTAAGAACTAAAGATTCTCTCATTTTTTTAATTTCAGCAGTGGCAGATTCGGACCTTTTTGCTCCACCATCATTTTTATTTTTAATTTTTGTTTTTCTTATCATACTTGGAGGTAATGAATTAGTTGAAGCTGATTGATAATGACCACTTCTCATACTTGGACGCTGAGCTTTGTCTTGATTATTATTTGATGTGACTACTGTTAATCTTGATATTGGTAGAGAAAGCATCGATAAATTCGTTGTTCTTCTTCTATCAATGCTTGATAAATTAGTTGTAGCATTATTATTGTTATTATTGGTAGTTGTAACAACATTAAGCTCATCATCATTTCTGATATTTGTAATGTCATGAATACTTGTATTGGAAATTGCAAGAGGAAGTTCATCAGTAGATCGTTGAGCATTAGTAAATGGTATATCTAATGGCATAATTTGAGAATGTTTTGATGCATGGAATGGAATATTAGAAATGGTAGAATCTTGAGTATCTCTTCTTTTTCTTCTTAAATTATTCAAATTATTAGTTTTAGATAATCTTAACACTCTTCTATTCAATAAAATTTTATCATCATTTGAAGTTTGTAAATAAGAACCAGTTTTTATTAGACTATTATTGTCAAGAATAAAGCTACCAACACCAGCCCCACTTCCAACAGTACTACCATTAGAACCACTACGAATATCTCTTGTGGTGCCAACAGTATGTATTGAATGATCAGTGGAACTAATTGTTTGTCTTCTTTCCTTTGTATTTGTTTGTGAGATTGAATTTGTATTATATAATTGATGAGGTTGATTCTCTGTAGGTAGTGCTGTTATTTCAAGTAAACTGGTGTTGTCAGTGGGGAGAGTACTATCGTTAATTGTATCATTATTATAATTAATGTTGGAATTATCATAATTAACATTTGAATCATCACAAATGGTGTTTACATTATCATAATCCATGTTTATATTATCACAATTCAAATTATTATTATTATTACTAATATTAATATTTCTATTGTTAATATTAATGTTTTTATTGTCATTATTATATGAATTATTATCATTCTTTTTATTTATAGTGGATTGTATCTTTGAGGGTGATTGGTGAATATGAGCATAATATTTTTGATGTATAGTTTTGTCATTATTTATAGTATGTGTATGCGAATTGTTATTAGGTGTAGTAGGCGTATTATTATGCGGTATAGGATGCGAAATTGAATTATTACTAGTATTAATGGATCCATTTAAACTAAAATGATCATCATCATAATTTAAATGTAAACTTGATGATATGCTACGGCTATCTTTATGAATGTCTGCATCTGGATTTATAAATGTTGGTGAATGTTTTTTACTTATTCTATCCAGTTCATCTAATACAGAAATATTTGAATATGTGGAATGTATTGGAGAAACAGATATTTCTTTAATTGGAGATATATATGGCGAATATTCGTTGTCATGGATATTATTTTGAGATATTATATGCTCATTCATCGTAGTGCTATTATCATTATTATTATTATCATTATCATAATCATAATCAGTTATTGGATATTTGAAATCTTCAATATGACGATGTTGTGAGTGTGACTGGAGTTGAAGAGGAGGAGAGCGCTGCAGTTGGGGTTGGGGTTGTGGCTGTAATTGCGGCTGAGATTGCGACTGTGACAGCAATTGTGATTGTTGTATCTGTATTTGCTTTTGTATTTGTAATTGTTTTTGTTTATTAATAAATATCGGATCAAGAGACCCTCTCGGAAGAGAGCCTGAGTTATTATTATTACTATTACCATTATTATTATTATTATTATGTGACAAACTATGAGTACTACCATTTAGAGAATAAAAAATATCTGAAGTAGTTGCAGTGGTAGTTGTGGCAGAACCGTTCATCAATTTCAAATTTCCCAGTGGTTCATCCAATGCATCGAAAAATGGTGTGGAAGACCGACTTGTTATACTGTTATTATTAATATTATTACTGATTTGAATATTATGTATACTTGACGCGTTTGATAAATTGTTTCTCTTGGATGACATGACATTACTTGATGTATTATGAGCCGAATTTGCTATAGAAGTGTTATCTGTTGAAATGGAATGCTTCTTTTTCGGCGTAGATTCTTCAATAGAGGTTGGAGTAGAAGGAGGTGAAGTTTCATGGTTGGATAATTTCAAACTTTCTAACATAGATTCTGAATTGGACCTTGAATGATCACCACCGTTAAATGTTGTATTATTGGAGGGGAATGGCTGTAAATTTCTAGAATGTTGATGTTGATGCTGGTGCTGGGTCATGCTTATATTATTGATACCAGAAGAGTTATTGGAAACAGACGGTCTTGCCATAGATACATCGAGAAGAAACGTGTTATTGCTATGTGTCGTAGGTGATGTGAGTACCATTTAGAGATGTCTCAACACTAAGAGTGACCGAGTAATGATCCTTCTTTTGTTATTCAAATCGGAATCCTAGAACTCCTTGTTTTTGCTGAATATAATATTTTTCCGTGAAGATGATAAGTCTTGCCTACAAGTATACTGGAAATTGATTTTCTGCTTGTTGAGGATGATGCTCTAGATGATAAAATGCCAATACACAACCAGTCCTGACTTTAACGACAGTGGATGCTGGATACAATGTGTGATAGTAGCAGATGAAGATGGGTCGAGAGAGACGGTATTCACTACCCAGATACTCTCTATCTTGCTTGTAGTCTCAACACGATTCGACGAGGCCCAATTCGACGAGTAAATGGTGGTTCGGAGTGTTTCAAAAGGTGGTGGTGGTGCTGGTTTATTATCCTGGCTAGCGCCCTAGTTGCTATGCTTAGTCCAGTGCACGCTTATTATATGCTTGGTGATCTTTTTGTATATTGTCAACAACGTCATGCAAATCCTTAGCTCTTAGTTTCTTGGTCATTTTTAAATCGCTCGCTTCTCTCACGGACACATCGTGCAACGTGACCCGACACAAACAGCTGTTTACTCGTGCTGGTTGTTTACCCCAGACAGAATAAGTAAGCGGCCGGCTGAAAAAAAATATTAAGACACCCAAGAAATATATAAAGAATGGGCACGTGATGTTTGATAAATTAAGAAGCTTAGCTAACCAGTTAATTAGTATTACAGGTCAAACCATCTTACCATTTACATGCTAGAAGGGTGTCAGTGAGGTACACGACTAGAGACGTACATAGTATATAGATAGTTATACAGATACAGAGGAAGGGAGTGAAACTAGAACAGTGGGCCCTGTGGGGGAGGAGGACGAGGCATTTGACCTTGCATGTTCATGTTCATGCCCATGCCCATGCCCATACGGATGTTCATGTTCATGAAACTGGTATTTGTGTTTGCATTTGCATTTGCGTTTGAGGTTGTAGTTGTGCTTGTATTAGAAGTAGTTCTGTTGGGTGAAGGCACCATATTCTGCATGGCCATGTTCATTGAGTTGTTGGTGAAAGGAGGATATATTGATTGAGGTGGAGGGGGAGGATACGGCCTATTTGCGTCTTGGAAGAAGTTATCAGACCAACTGGTGGTGATTCCTTGTGATACATTTGGGTACATCGTTTCCGGATTGGTTGTTATGCCATTTGTTGTCAATGGCATGGGCATGGGTATACCCATGGGAGACATAGTCATGTTCATATTCATGTTGGAATACGTACCAGAGGATGTATTTGGGATTTGTTGGAATGGGATTTGAAAACTACTACTACTACTACTTAGATTCGATTTATCAGTATTATTACTCTCTTCATGTGTTTGTGTTGTAGAAGTAGAAGCAGAAGTAGAAGCGGTTGTGTTTGCAGTCGTAGTAGCAGATGCGACAGTGTTTATATTGGTAGATGCAATGTAGGGAGAACCAGTAGTAGTAGTATTTGAACGAGATGGGAATTGCATACTAAATGGAAATGATGATTCAGTGTTTGTATTATTTGTACTACTACTTCTTATGTTAATTTGTGTCGATGTTTGAGGAGATTTGTTAGGTGTAGAATTACGAGAATAAATCGGTTGATAAGGTAAGGATGATGAAACGCTTATATTGTTATATGACATACAAGTTTGTTGGACTTGTGGTTGTAAGAAGCTCAACACTTCTTCATCAGAATCTTCATCATCTTGTAATACACTATTAATATATTTAGATAATTTCTCATCATTAGCGATATCTTGATTCAATTGTGCCTGTTCTGTTTCACATTTTTGATTACTTGTTTCCTTTTCATCGTCTATTTCGTTATCTTCATCATTAATTTCTAGTTTATCACTCGTATCAACTTCATTTTCATCCATTTGTACATCTTCTTGTACATTATCATCTTTCTTACTTGTCAATGCAGAACTTGGTCTAATAGTAAATGATTCTGGCGCCATGGGAACAGATGAACCACTATACCCCCAAGGTTCAGTACTTCTTCTATTCATAAACGATGAAGCAGTGGTTGGAGCTGATGAAGTGGAAGGTGATTTCTTGGGATTTCGAATCTGCTGTAATTTATTTTCTAATTCTGTTACTGCAATTAATTTTTCTCCATTAGATCTTTTGGAGAATCCATTATTTTTCTTTGAAAAAATTGTTTCATTATTATTAGTTGATTTCATCTTAATATAATTATTAGTAATATTATTATTATTAATTTCAATTTTACAATTTTTAAATTCATAAATATGTTTATCATTATTCCATTCAACACCATATGAATTATTATTTAAAAATTTATAGCCTGAGGAGACAATAGCTTCTAATCTTAATTGATTTTCTTGTTGAATTGTTAATTTTTCTTCTTTATTGATATTGCCAATCAATCGATCAGATTTATTAATTGTAGAAAATATTTCATTATCATTGAAATCGGTTAATACATTATTAATACATGAAAATTCCTTTAATATAACATCTTCTTCGAAATAATAATTTCTCTTTGGTCGATGTTTAGAAAAAGTTTCAAAATTCAATTTTTCACTCTTCCAGATTTCATTTAAGAAGATTCCTAAACTTTTACAAAATTTAGTATTACGATGTGAAAATAAAAGAATAATTTTATTTGATTTAATCCAACATTCAATTATACGTATTATAGCCAAATATTCCCAATTTTCGATATCTTTACACCATGCAGGCTTAATTACATTTTCAATTAAATTAGAAATAAATTCAAAAGTGAAATTCAAATAATTAATCAATTGATTAGTTAAATCATTTAACGTTGTTATTTTTTTATTTTGTTCATTAATTAATAATTGATAACCGCCAATCAATATTATTAGATTTTTAAAGATTAATTGAATATTCTTGATATAACGTGTACTCATCCTTTCATAATAAATTCGTTTCAAATATTTTAAATTCATATCATTATATAATTTTTCAAAATTACTATTTTCCTTAGTCCACGAAGTTGGAGCAAAATAACAACCAAATAATGCCAAGAAATAATATTCAATAATTTCTCTATTAACAATTTTAGAACCTGAAATTTCATAAACTTGAGTAGATTTTAAAATTTCATCAAATTTTTCACGTATAATACTATTTTTATCAAACATCATAGTTTTAAACATAGATAAACCTGATTGATTTGGAATTCTTGATAATGAACATCGGATAAATTCATAAGTAGCACAACCGAAATTATTTGTATTCAAATATATTAAACTTTTTTGTAAATGAGGTTCACCAACTGATGGTAGTAACAATGATGCAATATCCAAATATCTAAATGCTTTTTTGAAATCTTGAACAGAAAATCTATCAAATAATTTTTCAGACATTGTTCTATACCTTTGAGCCGAACCAAGGTATAAAACACATCTGTGAAATGAAACAACAACCAGAACAGTAAATTTACTATCTTGCTTCAATTCAATTAATTTTGTTGGTTTGGAATATTTTTTAGATTCATTAAATAAGGGCAAATTTAAATCTTTTATTATTTTATTAGAAATAACTGTTGACATATCATATTTTGAATTCAATAATTCAATGGTTAAATAATAAAATTTATGAACAATTGAAAAAAATTTATTAAATTTAGAATTCATTTTTCTAAATTCCACATATTTGGGTTGTTCTTGAGAAGATTTTGGAGATAAATGTCTTTTCCAAGCTTGAAACCATTTAAAGATTGGATAATAAATCTTATCCCAAAGCATGTCCAAAATTAACGGGACAATTTTTTCATTTATTGTAATTGATGCATCTTTTGTTTCATTGTTCGTGCCATTATCATTAAAATTGTTGTCTGAAGAAATTGAGGTTGGTTGCAAATAACAAGATTGCTGTTCATCAATTGAATTTTGAACTAACCTTTCCAATTTTGATTGAACAAAAGTAAGATACCCATTTAATAAGGTAAAATCTTCACTTAATTGATTGTTTTTCAGTAGATCATGCAATTGTTTTTGAAATCCTGTAATTGTTTCCCAGACATATTTCTCATTGACAGAAGGGCTATTAGTCGCTAAATTGCTCATCAATTAAAAATATAGATGAGGGTAAAGAAAAATTTTTTTTTATTATGATTTGTGTAAGGGGATATTCTGTCTTGCAGAAGTTGTGTTTATTAGATATATTCTTTTAATTTTATTATTTCCTTTTCTTTTATAAGAAACAGAAGGAAAAAAAGTTTAAAAAAAGGTTTGTAGTTAATTGCTCGTATATACCTTACAATAGTATAGTTTTGATTTTGGTTTTATTAACAAAATTGTGGAGCACGCAAGAAAAACTGTTTCAAGAAAAGTGAATTGGATTAGTAGCAGAAAAAGAGTATCAATGATCTTTCTTTCTCTTTTCTGAACTAGCGATCTTTCTTCCTTTTCTCTAGCTTTCCTTTGTCTGTGTTTTTCTATATTCTTCTCTACTGTGCTAAGCAGTGTAATAGTCTAGTGAATTAATCTTTCAGTATTAGTAAACAGTGAAATTATACATAAGTTAATATACCTATCTGTTTAAAACTAAAACATGAACAGTTCTTAGGGTACCTCTCTTCTTATTTTTGTTTTTGCTTTTACAAAAAAAAAATAACAAATAGACAATATGATAATTAATCTAGAGTGAGATAAATTAAGAATTAGTTTTTATAAACTTGTAGTGAATTGTGTGTAAATCTATAAGAAATCTTGTTAACAAAAATAGGTTATCGAATTACACACAACCTTGAATGGTAACTAAGTAAAGAAATAAATGTAGGAAATTGTAAATTAATCGAACAATTTGATACTCTAATTAATTATCCATTCACCAGTTTGGCAATTAAATTAAATTTCACAAATCTTCGTTTTTCCTCATCTCTGTGGTGAAAAAATCCGAGTCGTGGAAAACGACTTAACGGAATTTCTGATAGGAAAAATGTCTACGAAAAAAAGGGTATTAAAGACTAGAGATACAGGATGAAATATCATTAGACGAACTTGGTTCAATAAGTTGATAATAGTTCCCTCTACTTTGCTTGCAGATAGTTAATTTTATTTTAGCAAAAAACAACAATTTTTTTTAAAGTTGTTTTATCAAACTAGAGAATCGAACACGCGATATAAGATTCTAAAAAAATACACTTTTTCAAAAAGCGATGGGATGGAATTTTTACGTGTTACATCAAGATTTATTTATGTAAACAAATTGATGATTATATAAGAAATCTGGATTTTTTCAATATATCTTATTCATAAGCAAAACACCACGAGGGCAATCCCTGTTATGAAGGTTCTATGTGTTGCTGAAAAGAATTCCATTGCAAAGGCAGTAGCAAATATCCTAGGGGGTGGCAGGTCCAGCTCACGAGATTCTGGCTATATGTATGTGAAAAATTATGATTTCCAATACAGTGGTTTTTCATTTGCTAATGGGAATGATTGTCAAGTGACCATGACCAGTGTGGCAGGCCATTTGACTGGGATAGATTTTTCTAATGAACGATATGGTTGGGGGAAATGTAAAATTGAAGAATTATTTGACGCGCCTTTAAGCAATGTTTTTGATAAAAATCAAAAAAAGATTACTGAAAATATTAAAAGGGAAGCTCGATATGCTGATTATTTAATGATATGGACAGATTGTGATAGAGAGGGAGAATATATCGGGTGGGAAATTTATCAAGAAGCTCTCAAAGGGAATCGCAGATTAACTGATTCCCAAGTGTTTAGAGCAGTTTTCTCACATTTAGAAAGAAGGCATATCTTAAGTGCAGCAAGAAATCCCCAACGATTAGATATGAATAGTGTTAACGCTGTGGGGACTAGAATAGAAATTGATCTTCGGGCAGGCGTAACTTTTACAAGGCTATTAACAGATACTATGAGAAATAAAGTAATAGCAGCTATGGGACCAAGTGCGACATCTGGCAGAAGTAGCAGCGATAACAATAATAATACCAACTCCAAAAAAAAAGATTCAGTTGTTATATCATATGGTACATGTCAATTCCCAACTTTAGGGTTTGTGGTAGACAGATTTGAAAGAATACGAAATTTCATATCAGAAGAATTCTGGACCATCCAATTGCATATTGAAAATAAAGATGCAAATACACCTACTGTATTCAGATGGCAAAGAGGCAACCTATTTGATAGATTAAGCTGTCTAGCATTTTATGAATCATGCATTGAAATTGCAGGGAATAAAGCTAAAGTTATAGATCTAAAATCCAAACCAACTTCTAAATATAGACCATTACCACTTACTACAGTGGAATTACAAAAAAATTGTGCAAAATTTTTGAAACTAAATGCTAAACAGTCATTAGATGCTGCAGAGAAGCTGTATCAAAAGGGGTTTGTATCTTATCCTAGAACTGAAACTGATATATTTCCTAAAGTCATGGATCTACGAGCCCTAGTTGAGAATCAAGCACAGATTGGCCAGCAAGGTAGATCACCTTGGGCAGAATATGCGGAAGGTTTACTTTCTGATGATCCTTATGCACCAAATAAATATCAATTTCCAAGAAATGGTACTCATGATGATAAGGCACATCCACCTATTCATCCTGTTATTTCATTAGGTGCCACTGCAAATATTACACCAGTGGAAAGAAGAGTTTATGAATATATTTCTAGACATTTCTTAGCATCATGCTCTACTGATGCAAAAGGTCAAAGTACTTCTTTAACGTTGGATTGGGCAGATGAAAAGTTTCTTGCAGATGGATTAGTGGTTCTAGAAAGAAATTTTTTGAATGTTTATCCTTGGGCAAAATGGGAAACTACAAAGCAATTACCAAGATTAGAGATGAATGAAGAATGTACTATTATGAAAAGTGAAATGAAATCTGGTAAGACTTCACCACCAAAACCAATGACAGAAAGTGAACTTATCATGCTTATGGATGCAAATGGTATTGGTACAGATGCTACAATTGCTGAACATATTGAAAAAATTCAAATAAGAAATTATGTGAAAAGTGAGAAAGCAGGGAAGGAAACTTATTTACAGCCAACAAAATTGGGTGTCGCACTAGTTCATGGTTTTGAAGCGATTGGTTTGGAAGATTCATTTGCTAAACCTTTCCAAAGAAGAGAAATGGAAGAAGAGCTAAAAAAAATTTGTGAAGGCCAACAAACAAGGAATAATGTGGTTAATAATATCGTTGGCAAATATAGAAGTTATTTTATGAAAACAAATAACTCCAAAAATGTACTATTACAAGTATTTGATCGTGTTAATAGACAGCTCTCCTGATTTTTCTATCATTACATACCATTTATTTGCTGTGTATATCTAATTTTCTAATCTAAATATTCATTTTTAAGAAATCATATTAGCATTTGCATTATATTACGAATTCGTGTTCTATATTCATTATTAAGCATATATCTTTTTATAGATATTATATAAAAAAATATAATTTAGCCTTATTAATAACCACTACTCACTAGTATATACTAAGTTCAAGGGGAAAAAAGAGAAGAAAAAAATCAGGTGTAGAATCGAAGAATTAATAAATTCATCAAATAATGATATAATATACATTTTAAGATAAATAAGATCATTTAGTTGGTGCTATATTTTGCGAATATCATTAACAGATACCTGTCTTGGCATGGATTTTGCTCTACACCAGCAGGTTGAGTTGTTTGATTCAACTTGAATCCAAGAGTTAATATTAAGAGAATCAAATATTTTTTCCACTCTCTTTTTAATAATTGTAGAATTCTCACCTTCTGCATATTGAACATGAATATAACCAACTAAGGCATACTTTTTTTTCTCCACAGGGACATCAATATGGATATCATTATCGTGAACTGCACCATCGCCGCGTCTTTTGTGGACATGTATTTTATCATTACTTTTATGATGTTCATCATTATGAGAATGATCATAATCATGGCTATGAGCATGATCATGAGAATGGCTAGCACCACCCACATGTGAATGAGAGTGTGCAGGGGCATTGGAAGTTGGAGGCCAAAATCTTGGTGTAGTATAGCCTGTAATACCAGGGGTTGAAGAAATTTGATTTAGCGCCTTTTTAATTAAATTATGATTCTTGTCACCCAATTTTAACAAAATACTTGATACTGTGGACTTTAATAACGGCATTGAGCTGACTAAGATTAAGATACCAATAAAGATAGAAGCCAATGGATCAAACAAATGGATATGCGTTAATTTAATCAAAATAGTTGAAATAATTACACCTACTGAGCCTAAAGTATCGGCTAGAATATGTAAGAATACACCCCTTTTATTTTGATTTGATGAGTCAGATCCATGGTCATGGCCTCCAGATGCAAATAGGCCAATTAAATTTACGAAGAGACCTAAGATTGCTACTACTAGTAATTCACTTGTCGCTTCAAGATGGACTGGATTAAATAGTCTTCCTAAGGCTTCAGTTAATATACCACAGACGATCCCCAATAGCAATACACCATTAGTAAATCCTGTCAGTGTTTCTAAATATCCTAAACCAAATGGATATCTTGCATTTGGTGGCCTCTTTGCCAATACACCGGCTAATAACCCTAACAATAGAGAAGTACAATCTAAAGCCATGTGCAGAGAGTCTGATAATAAACCTAACGATTTTGAACGGAAAGAATATAAAAGTTGAATAAACATAAAAGTGGTATTCAATAATAAGAAAGAAAACATCGATCTTGTATCTTCATCATTGGCCATTTGAGCCCAGATACTTCCATTTGTATCATTATTAGAATGTGCATGTGAATGACTATGATCTTGAGTGTGAGTATGAGAATGCGATACAACACGGGAAACAACTCTTGATCTTGATCTTCTACGAGTTACTGGATCGGTTTCTACTTGAATAATTATTTGGGAAATATCATAAGTATATTCATAAATACCTTTAATACGACTGATGATTTCAGTTCCAATGACATAAGATACTACTAAGCAATCACTAATGAAGGTATTTGATTCTGCAATTGAACTAAATGATAAGAATTGTAAAACCATTGACATTAAACCAATGCATAGAATTGAATATCTTGAAACACCATTTACTGAAATGCATCTATCTTGAACACATTCGGTAATTAATAGTTCATAGAAAGAAAGGCAAAACACACAAATACAGCCTACGAATACAAAAAGCATAGAAAATTGTATATTAAAATTAGTAGTGGAAAAATCTGAAAATGCCAAATAACACAGACAAAGTAAAAGGCATAAATGATGCAGTGATAACATCTTACTCCCACGAATTTTACTTAATTTCTCTTCGTTATCATCGGTATGTTCATAATTAACTGAATGTATCTCATCAAAAAGATAGCTGGAGAACATTGGCGCGCCTATCTTTAACCCTAATAAAGCTATTAAATATACTAAAGCCACTAGCCCCAATGAACGAGTTTTCCCATCCAAATGGGCCAGAAGCAAGCTTATAACACAAAGAGGTCCCAGCCCTCCAAGCAAAAAGGTCCAACTGACTTCCATATTAGAATTTGTTAAGTCATCATCAACTAATCCTAATCTATGAAAAAAGGAAGCGATAACAATGGCAGATAGGCATGTGGCTTGAACAGGCCCCAGAACAGTACTCGCTAAGAAAAATACAAAAGACATAACTAAACCACATCGTTGCCAAAGTATATTGGCTCTACTTCCATCATTTGTGACGTTCTTTTGTTGAAATTTGCATAAGAAGAAAACAATAGAGGTAAGTAATGAGGCTGCAAATAGAGGTATTATTAGGTAAGTAGTAAAATAAGTTGCAAATCGTATTTTATCTTGATGGAATTGATGGGGCAGAATTAGGGTACTTGATAATAGAATTGAAGGATATGATAAGAGCAATGGAACTTTCACCAAAAATGACTCTAGATTCATACTTTCAAGGTTACGGCTATTTGTTGGTAGTTTGATTCAGCTCCTAATTTCAAAAGTATTACGTATTCCTAAACAGTTAGTAGTGTAGAATAAAATATGCAGTTGTTTAGGATCAAACGCACCTTTTTAATGGTCTTGGTGGTATATCCAACCCTTTGTGTTACCAGTTTGTTTTTTGCTAGATATAACTTTCACTATTTTTATTTATCAGAAAAATCACAGCACGAAACTCGGAATGTCTTTCTGGTAGCGCCGTGCATTAATCCTTGGCATCCATAATTTTAGATTTTTTCTGATTTTTGATCTTTGTATCTAAAGTAATAGCAACTTTTAAGGCTATTTATCTTGAAGAATCAAGAGACAGATCTGAATTCAAAATTATTAGCAAGTCAATTGATAAAGGTATAAGAAGGTACGAAAAAATTTAGTGATCTAATGAGACAGAAGTACGTCCATAATCTGATTTTGAAGCCATTAAATGATACCTTTGAGACCAAGTACTTGCTTATACCATTTAAGCCAGATGGTATGAAATTAGGAAGGCCTGTAGCAAATTCGAATTCTACTGGGAATAATAATGGTAATGGTAGCTCTAAAGGTATGGCAGGGGACAATTCAAAACATTTTATATGGGGTAGGTATCTGGAATACGGTCAACATCAATATGTGGGTACAGACAATGGGAATTTTGATTCAAGAGTATTGTCAAGAAATCATGCAATGATTAGTTGCGATAAAGATACAGGAAAATTATATATTCGAGATTTAAAGTCTAGCAATGGTACTTTTTTGAATGGAAAGAAGATCAACGATGTTGATGTCGAATTGAATGTTGGGGATGTCTTGGATTTAGGGACCGATATTGATGGGAAATTAGAACATAGAAAAATTAGCGCTTTAGTAGAAGATATTATTATTGTACCACTAATTGATGGCACTTATAATCCAATTGAAGATGAAACAGAAAAGAAAAGTAATATACTAAATAATGACCGTCAAGAAGAAAACTTAAATGTAGTCGCTCAAAGAGCAGCCTTTGAAAGTGCTATGTTTGGTGATATCAACCAATTAGAATTAGAAGATACGATTTTGAATATGGACAATGAAATTATTGGCGGTATATATATTAATAATTCCATTGGTACAAGTTCTAAATTGTTAAAAATATTGAAAAAGCTGGCTATTGAATTATCATTAATTAGAACGGATTATATAAAGCTCCGATCTGTTGATAATTATTTAATTAATTTTACTACAAATGTCGAATCTGTTAGAAGGAAAACTGTTGAGCTGAACAAAGATAGATTAAATATATTAAAAGAAACTATGAGTCGACGGCTAAATGAGAAACAATCGCATTTGATTAATCAATATCGTTCTTCAATGAAACTTTTGGAAAAGGAGAAGCATCAATTGCAGTCTAAATATGATAAACAGCAAGAGCAAGAAGTAGAAATATCTGAAAAACTACTGAGAGAAATAGATGATCTAAGCACCAGATTAGAGGTAGAGACTTATAGAAATAAACAACTAAACAAAGATTTAATTGAGGCACAACAAAAGAAAGCAAATACAGAACTTGAAGAGAGAAATTTAAAAATTAAAATCACAACAATGTCAATCTTTTGTATAATAATATCAATTTGGTATTATAAAAAATACTATATATAACGGCATGCATTAATTAATAATTTTTCTCATATTTCATAAAAAGAGGCTCACAATCAGCATAGGGTGATGTACGGAACTATCAACTTTTCTCAAATTTATCTGGTATGTATTAATATTGTATATTTCTGGGCCTTTACCATTTCTGGGTTTTAACTAATTAACCATATGTTTGAGAATATATCATATTTTAACAATTACTACTCGTTCATTTTATTATGAACCATATTTATTGCAATTTCTAATTGCTATGTTTAAATTTTTTTAAACACTTGATATTCCTACTGCAATATAATTTTGGCTACTAAACACTACATTTTATTATAATTTTTATGAATTATTTATTCTACACAAGGCCGTAGTCATAAAACATGCGTATCTCATGCTTTAATTTTATTTACTATTTCTCCAAAGGTCTAGCTTATCACAGTAGCAATTCTTATAATATAATTGGTGACTCAGTAGCAGAATATTGTTAACCTCGTCTTGGAAATCTGCAATTAAACACATTTCGAAGTTAACTAGTCTACCTAAATAATTTATTTGTTAATTCCTCTCTCCATAAACGCCTTCGAACTTTAAGGACTAATATTCAGATTCTATCATATTGATTCATCCCTATTTCTCCCTTCTTTTAGCATTTTTTAAAATAATATTCGTATATCACATCATATTATGAATAGTCACTTTTGTCCATTGACAAAATTTAGTTATATTTTAAAAATATGTAGAATAGCTTATAAAAATGCAATATTTCGTGAAATGCAGAATACCACTATTATTATTTATTGACCTACTTAAAGCTCAAGTAAGAATATCTAAAAATAATATTATGCGGAAACAAATCAAGACACATTTTATTATTCATGATAAATCTTTATATTGAGTAGTAATAATAATATAATAACAGCATAATACGTTCCTTTGTCTATAATTCCTCTTGATAAATAGCTTACTGTTACAGTATTATTAACTTTTACTCTAGTAATCGTTAATTAAATACTTTCTTCATTGTTTGCTTGGTGCTCTTTTCTTTAAATTCCGACGAACTCTGTAAGGCTGAAACTATAAATAATTAAGCTTTTGCAGAATTGTATGCGACAGATATATAGAACTAATATAAAATTTCCAGATTACTCTCTTTAAATTGAGGACAGAGGAAGCTAATTTTTCTAAAAATCCAAGAATAAGCAATAGTGATCTTTACTGCAATTTTAAACTCCAAAAAATGGCACAACCATTATGCTAATTACTAATTCAACTGAAGCATCATCATTAACTTTGATATTTAAGAACTACATATCAAAAATCATTCTTGGGCTTACTTTTTCTTAAAAATATGTATGAGCAACGCCTATCCAAAACAAATTTTGAAAAACTTCTATGAAAAAATATAATCCAATCCCCAGTTTTAAAAAGGCTATTTTAAAAATTGAATAAAGAAAACTAAGCTAATCCATAGCTGTAGTTACAATATTCTGCAATTTGAAAAATTGTGTACCGAACTCATATAGCCTTTAAATTATGGTTTATGAATTTGATTATTATAAGAGAATTTTTTACCCAAAAAGTTCTTTTAGACTTTGACGATCCCTCCAATGTATAACTTTGCCGCCCAGCCTTATTCTTAGAAATTTTGTCCCAAAATCTAAATCCAAATTATAAATATCTAAATACTTGACAGAAATGCCTTCAATTAAATTTTAAGTGATATAGGATGCACAAAAAATTTAGGTAATTATACTCTATTTCTATTACGTTAATCAGTTCCTTCTCTTCTCAGCCGCCATAATGCTGCTTCCCATCTGGATCTTAAAACTATTAAAATAACTGATTAGTTAAAATAAAAAGAATATTATCTTGAAATTTTAGAGTATAGATATATCATTTATTTGGAAAGCATTCTCATTTTTTTGATTAAAATTTGGAAAGCTGCCCATTTTTTTAAATGCATATTCCCTTATGGGTCGTTTTTATAAAATGTTTAACAATTGTTACCACCCTAAAAAACTATTTGGGTTGTGTTATTTTAACAAGGAATATAGATTTTAAAAAAGAATTTTCAAAGATATTTAGATCTTTTGCTTGTACATCATTAGTATCTTGAGCTATTTAATGAAATTTCAATAGTCCAATGGACTGCTTGTAATGTAAAAACTCATTGGTACGTTACTGATTTCATTGAAAAGGTATATAAAATAAACAACTTAACAATTGATGAATATTTTTAATTATCATCTGAAAACAATAAATTAATATAAAGAAAATTGGAATTATTTCTTCGATCTGCAGAAAGAAGAAATCAGAGTAGAAAAATTCAATGAAAAACAATTAGTTAAAATGTGTTTTTTAATATATATTTATTGATGAGGTATATTTTTATAACTTTTATAAAAATAACCCATAAAAGTATGAATGTCATTAATATTTTTTTAAGAATACTATATAAAAATATTATATAAAGTCATTAGTTGATTCTAGTTCTGAGTTCAGGACAAAGGATTTCTTCCATTTTTTTACGATCAAATTCTCTTCTTGATAGTTTCTTTTGTATAGTTGCTAGATTTAAATCATGATCTTCTAAATTTGGATAAGCTTTTTTAAGCATTCTTAAAGTGGTTGAAATTTCTTCTTTACTTGAATTTGTACAATCGTATAAAGTACAATAATCTCCATGATCAACCTCAATAATGGAAATATTTGATGGCACTGTATTTCTTAACTGAGCATCAAAGTTTTCATTTTCAACTAATTTTTTTAAGCCTTTTCTTGCTATTTTTTTTTTCTTTTTCTTTTTTGAAGAACTCAAAGACAGAAAATCCTGTAGTTTGAGATTTTGCAGAAGTTTGCTGGCTAGATGAATCATTATTCCATAATGTGCTAACTAATGATTCTGTGTTTCGAGTATTCCATCTTCTAAAATGGTGTTTGGTATTAGGATAAAAGTGATGTGGATGGATTTTATAGTCAATTCTACTATAAAGATTTTTCAATTTATCTGATGTAGTAACTTTTGGTATATTTGAGTTCCTCTCTTTCAACATTAGTTCACTTATTTTGGTTAAATTATACTTTATTTTAGTATTTAAAGCCCTGATTAAAAATAAGATAAAGAATATTATACTAGTAAAATTTTTGTAGTTTTAAGTCAATCAATAGCATAGTCAAATTTAAAAGAAGTGCATTATTGGCAGATAATAAATTCAGCAAGAAAAAAAATAAGAATAAAGTGTCAGCAAATTAGGTATATTATTATATCATAATCTTCCTTAATTTCTAAATTTCAAAAGGTATATGTTCTTTAGAAAATTTAAATATTGATCACTTTTGTGTCCATAAAAAACAATTGAACATTTAGTTTAAAGGGTAAAAAAACGAAAAAAAATTATTAAAGAAGGTCTATGGGAATATATTTACATAAATTAAATGACGTATGGGAATATTGTTAATGTACTTTACAGATATATACGAGATATGAAGATGCTGAATGTTTATTATACCAAATGTGAAATGCAAGAGTTATCTAGATAACAAAGTTAATGAATTTTTATATAGTGTTATTTTACCCTTTAGTAAATACCACAACATATAATTCCAATAATGGCTTTTGTTA
This sequence comes from Henningerozyma blattae CBS 6284, assembly GCF_000315915.1. Classification (NCBI taxonomy): domain Eukaryota; kingdom Fungi; phylum Ascomycota; class Saccharomycetes; order Saccharomycetales; family Saccharomycetaceae; genus Henningerozyma; species Henningerozyma blattae. The sequence continues at coordinate 794,722 of NC_020192.1, read as the reverse complement.
TATTTAATTCCCCAATAAATGAACCACTTATTTGATATATTTTTGTCATTGTTTAATTGATTATTTGTAATAGAACCATTACCATTAACTTTTTCAAATATTAATTTATTCAAGCGAATTTCATTTAAATAAAGATTTGCTATATCCACTCGAAATAACTCTGGAAACGCACATCTGATAATTTTAAACTGTTCTTTTAGTATTAAATTTATTAGTCGGTGAAAATTCTCAACATTTCTTAATTCTTTATATTTATTGCATCCAAATAGCTTAGAAATGGATATTAAACAGCTATCTATAATCAATTCTTGTAATCTACTTATCAAATATTCATTATATGAAATAAAAGTAGTATCGATTAATGGTTGATTAGTAGTGATTGACGTTTCTTTTAAAAGTGTGATTAAATTGTCTTCATTTTTGGATGAAAATATTTTATTTCGATTAGAAACATCCTCAGTAAATTTACATAATTTTAATGATAGGGGCCTTAGCTCATCTGCCACTTTTAAAGAATTAGTATTTAAACTCGATGTAAAAGGTTTAATTTTGTGAAATTGTGCTCTTTGCCAAAACTTAGTCGATCCAATCCAAACAGATGGAAAGTTTAGCAAGTTTTTTGAAGGGTTTTCATCTTCTCCATCACTTAAAGATACAGCTGATCCACGGTTTTTATTCCAAAGCTGATGGTTTGAAACAAGTTCTAAAGTAGTCCAGTTTGGGTCCAATAGTAAGATATTTGAATCTGAGCGGATACAGGCTCTATATTTATCCAATTGGAAGGCTATTTCTTTAGTACTTGTTTGACCAATTAACATATTTGACATATGTGCGTATGAACCATCTTCATATTTAGGAGGGGACACTGCAGCCATGAATTGAGATGATATTGATTTATTTCTTGGTAAATTCACAGTCAATGATGAGTCATTTTGTAGATAAGAAGTTAGAATTGTATTATTTCTTAAAAGTAAGACCAGTTCTGGAACTGCTGGTTGCTGGGGTAAACGAGCTAAAGCCAAACAAATATATTCACTTATTGGATTTGATGTTATAGCATATACACGATGCATTACTGCTAAAAAAATAGATAGCCAGTAGCTTTGATAGCGAGTAATGATTTGTTTCGAAATGTAAGTACAACTATTGTATTGTTAAAAGATTGCTTTAAATATCTAGTCCGAATTATTAAAACGCTAAATTTATGGAATTGCAAAAATAAAAAAATTTACTTATTAAGATCTTAACGCCTAAATTCTGGAATTTCGATCCAAAAAATATCATAGTTGAAAAAGTAAGGCTTTCAATATGTTAGTTGTTGGATTGACAGGTGGTATTGCCTGTGGTAAAAGTACAGTTTCAAGACGTTTTCAAGAACATCATAAAATACCAGTTGTGGATGCTGATAAGATTGCTCGTGAAGTTGTTGAACCTGGTGAGCCTGCATATGATGCAATTGTTAATCATTTTGGAGAGGATGTGTTGAAAGCCAATGGTGAATTGAACAGGGAGGCTTTGGGCAAGAAAGTTTTTGGAAATCCAAAAGAATTAAAAATTTTAAACAACATTACCCACCCTGCCATAAGAAAAAGTATATTACGTCAAATTTTGCTCAATTATATATATGGTTACAGTATTTGTATTTTAGATATTCCTTTATTATTTGAGAGTAAGCTGGATATAATTTGTGGTGTTACAATATCAGTAATTTGTAATGAAAAATTACAAATTGAAAGATTACTTGCTAGGAACCCCACTCTGAGTTCTGAAGATGCAAAAAACAGAATTGATTCACAAATGAAAATGAATGATAGAATTGAAAAATCAGATTATATTATTACCAATGATGAGGATATGAATATGCTATATAAGAGAGTGGACAATGTGGTTTCAAAGATACAGCCTACATTTTATAGAACTATCTTTGAATGGATGCCACCATTTGGGATTATTAGTGCATTGTGCGTAATATTAACTAGAAAGCTCAGAAAGAAATCTTCTGTGCATTAAAGATATTTACATATGCATATGTATATATCTCATCAAATCTAAAAATGCTACCTAATCAGTCAGTCCTTAACCCTTAAACCATTGAAAGGCAATCCTTTAAAAAAGAAATGGAATCATTTAGCATTAATAACATAAGTTTTTTTTAAATTTTACCAAAGAACGATTATTAATCTGGATAGGAGTCTTGAATTAAAAAAATTTCCAAACGAATGGAAAAACATAATCAGCAAGAGACTCGGTAATCTTAAATTGTAGTATAACATGCTTTGGTTACTTTCTAAACTTTTTGCTAACAACAAATTTGTATATTTCAATCAGTATGGAGATTGTATTTCAATATTTATCTGATTTTGCATCAAAATATTTTCATTTTTCATCGAGGAAAAGGGTATGATAATTGCAATACATTCCAAACAGAAAATTTTATTATATTTAAAAATATTATTCATTGTGTTTAGAAATTTTTTTATCATCAAAAAAGAATATAAAAATAGTTGCATCATAATACTGTTAGGAATAATACTTCCTTGAAATAACAGCAATAAATTATTCACTAAGTATAGATAATAATGGTCAATCAAAAATTACTATAGAAATAAGAGATTGTATAGATTATATGGAAAACCTTAAGATAGATTTTCCAAATGAACTCAATATATAATTTCAGTTTTTAAGAACTTAAAATTAATTATTCACTATCTGTCTAACGAAAAAACCTCAATAAACTCTATTATGTCTTTCTATATGAATGCAAATTTTAAACAATCTGTTGTAAAACCGTCTAAGCGCCCTCGCCTTTCACGTAATACTTACAAGAAATCAGTACAAGAGAAGCCTCGAGAGAGAACAGATCAGCTGACCACAGCTGAGAAACAACTATTCAGCAGGCGTGGAACATCAATTGTAACCACTGAATCTGCTGGAATATGATTATATCATTTTGTATTAAGTGGTAAAAGACTTTTATCACGTGACTTATTGTTTAAAATGTGTTTTTCTTTTTATATAAAAAAACACTATTTAAGAAATATATTCATTTTAGTTATAGTATTTACTATATATTTCTAAATAAAGTAACCGTATTTACACCTTAAACACTCTATAACAATGTCTAACTCTCTTGAATAGAAGTACATGTATAGATCAATATACTATTATATACTATATAGAGAAGGACCAAGGGGAGATACAATAATCTTGTGTAATACAACCTGTAACTACTGATCTCAGTACCATCCGAACTCTGAAACATCATCTATATCCTGTTAGTCTCTTATTACAACACGATCAATTAAAACCAAGGAGGGTTGGCCGAGTGGTCTAAGGCGGCAGACTTAAGATCTGTTGGACGGTGTCCGCGCGAGTTCGAACCTCGCATCCTTCATTTTTACCTTGAGAACCACCATCACGTGATATATATTTTTACATTCTAATAAGTGACACTCAGGGTAACAGTTTATACCTGCCGAACCTAATATCCACTGTAGTAAGCCTTACACCTCTGGTTATTAGTTAAAACCACACAAAGTCTTAATGACAGTATATAGTTCAAGAAATAACTATTTTATCTTGCAGAGGATCTAGAGTAATGTAAGAAAAATCGATAGGACAGTTACAAAGCAAGAACATTATAAAGATAAATATACAATAATCCCATAGGAACGTAATAAGATAATATTTACATCACATAGCTTCACGTGTATATTTGTATAGACCTATAGACAATTTTTCTTAAATTTGCATTAGAGAGATATTCCAATGTGACGGACAAAGACAAAACTTGTTGAAGTTCGAACAATTGAAAATGGAATGAGGCACTATCCTGTGTAAATTGAAAATCATATTATATTTGCATTCTTTTCTTTTTTGTAATAAAAATTATTGAAATGTAGAAACAATATATAAAAATTGTCTGGGTTCTTTTTTTGAATTTTTACTATTCATAGTTGATTATGCTAGTTTTTAAAAATTATATTTAGTTGAGTAAATAGCACCTAACTAAACATAAAGTTAGAATTTTTCAGCTTCATTTTGTGTTCACTTCTTTGTTTCATGTCATACGCTTATCAAATTTATATATAGACCTTTAGGATTTATAGTAACGTACTAAGAGCCCCATTATTAAATAACGTTGAATGAGTTACCTATACCTTTTATATATAATATTTATAAGTACATTACGTTAAATTAAGCACAAAAATGATATTTCTGAGGCCAACTTCCAAAGAAATGATATAATATAATTTAATTGACAAAAAGTTAAGCATCAGGCTATTCTAAAGTCATTTATGATTTAAAGTTATTTAACAAATATTCCATAATTACTGTCATTTTGAGCATTTTTCTGTTACCGAAAATTCTTGTTAAATGTTTAAAATTTAATTTTCGGATTTTTTTCACAAGTTGAAATATCGTGCCAAATAGGAATACTATGATAAAAAAAAATAGTTTAAAAGAGAAAGAAGCAAAGGATATTCTATTATATCCATAACGAAACAAGCTAACTTGAGGCAATAACTTTAATCTGAATTATCCAATAGTATTCAATGCTTTCTCAGTATTTTAAAGTTTCAAGAGTATCGATGGCTCTCAAGCCGTCAAGTCTTGTTCACGTTAGAAGTACACAGCCTTGTGCTTTACCATCTGGTATTATTACTTTAGCAAGATCGTACCATAACAACGAAGGCGCTAATAATGCAAACTATGGTAATAGTTACCAAAGAGAAGGAAATACAAATCGTAGAGGCCATTGGAAAAAGAACAACCAGGATAACTATAACAGAATCAAGTTTGATAGTAATAATTACGATAGAAACAGTGTTAATAGAGACAATTTTAATAGAGATAATTATAGTAGAAATAATTATAGCAGAAACAATTATGATGGAAAAAATTATGGTAACAACAACTATGGTAAAAAAAAAATAATGTCTCCTGATTCTAATGATTCAAGCATTACTTTCAATAAAAAGAAGTTCTCTAAACTAGTTGTTGTTCCAAAGGACGAAAATACCGCTGAAATTACACTTGACCAATTATTAGAAGATAAGGTAATCGATAAAAAATTATTTACTGCTGTACATAGATTGGGATTTAAGAGTTTAACACCTGTTCAACAGAAGACTATTAAACCAATTTTGAAAGATAGTGGGAATGATGTTATTGCAAGAGCAAAGACTGGTACTGGTAAGACTTTTGCCTTTTTGTTACCCCTATTCCAAAAATTGATTGAAAGTCCAAATTCTGCTATGGTAAAATCTGTTATTATGGCACCAACCAGAGATTTAGCTTTACAAATTGAGCAAGAAATTTTAAAATTGTACAAGAATAATTCAGCTTTGAGACAATATAATTGTTTATCAATAGTCGGTGGTACCAATTATTCATATTCTTTGCAAAGGTTACATAGAGAAAGACCAAATATCATTGTTGCTACGCCAGGGAGAATGCTCGCCGTTCTATCAGATTTTGGTGACAAATTTTTTTCAGAAGTTGATTTCAAAGTCTTGGATGAAGCAGACAGATTATTGGAAATTGGTTTTAAGGAAGATTTAGTAGCAATCTCAAACTCTTTAGATAGCGTCAATTCTAATGGTGCAGATCACATCAGAACCTTACTATTCTCTGCTACTTTAGATGATAAAGTTCAAACATTGGCTAATGATATTATGAATAAAGAAGAATGCTTATTTCTAGATACCATTGACAAAAATGAACCTGAGGCACATGAAAATATTAACCAAAATTTAGTTGTTTCTGACGCTTTCTCTCATAGTATATATGCTGTTATTGAACATATTAGATCTCGTCTACATCCAACTGAACTACCAATTGCTGAAGTAACAACTGAAGAAGAAACTAAAGTAGAAGCCGGAGTAGAATCTGTAGAAGAAACTGAAGTGATTACCAAAGCCACTAAACCTTTTGATAAACACGATACACAAAATTATAAAGCAATTTTATTCACTCCAACTGTCAAATGTACCAAATTTTTATCTCAATTAATAAAGAGGGAATTTCAAATTGAAGGTATACCAATTTATGAATTTCATGGTAAGATTGATCAAAATAGAAGAACTAGAATTGTTGAAAAATTCAAAAGGGCTAATTCTGGTATTTTAGTTTGTACCGACGTTGGTGCAAGAGGTATGGATTTCCCTAACGTTCAAGAAGTCTTACAATTAGGTGTTCCATCAGAATTATCTAATTATGTCCACCGAATTGGTAGAACTGCAAGAGCTGGTAAAAAAGGTATTTCCACTGCATTTTTATCAAAAGATGAATTACCATTTGTTAGATGTTTGGAAAAATCAAAGAAAATTTATATTGAAAATCAAGTTGATTATGTTCCAAATGAATCAATAATTAGTGCAGTTGAAAGTAAATTGATTAGTCCAGAAGACTTATCAAATGTATTTGTCAGTTTATTATCCTTTTATAAATCAGTTGTTGGAGAATATGGTTTGAAAGAACTTCGTGTCCTAACAGAGATAGCTAAATCATTTGGCAGTTTATTTAAGGATCCAAAAATGAAAATTCAAATTTCAAGTGGAAGCCAATTATCAAGACTGGGGTTTACCCGAATTGAAAACTACTTCGACACTAGCGGTAATCACGAAAGATCATTTTATGGTACCTCTTTAGATGAAGACTTCCTTGGCGGTAATTATGATGATAATGGCCATAATAATCGATTCAACTCTAGAGGCTTTTCAAACGACAATAATAGGTATCGTGACAACAACCATAACTACAGGAGAAATACTTCTTTTAACAAGAATAACAAATCACGTTATTCCAACAACATGCAAAAACGTAGACAAGGCTCTTCCCCAAGAATAGAAGATTAATATTTTTAAATTATTTTTTCTCTCCCTTTTACTACTAGCCAGCTTTTCATTGACTACTAGTTATGAAAATAATTTTTCTTCCAAAAATAAAATTTAATAAACAACAAGGAATCAGCTCTTTAATTAGATACATTTAATGACAAACTAATCCCCCTGTAAATAGATTTCCCATTTGACTCTTTTCTGAACATTTACTTTAAATACAATATAATATTAATTTGCATGTTTTGATATATCTTCCACTACCTACATTTTATCCTCACATTCTGTATATTATTCAATACTATATTTAACTTATATCATGAAAACCATTTCCACTATTATCTATATTTATTTAATTTATTTGCTAATTCTTTTTTTTAACATTCCGTACATATTTCATTGTTTATTTTACAAATTGCCCACTCCGAGGCATTTAAATCATCAATTGGTAGACTCGAAAAAGACTCCATATCCATACAACTTTGAAACATCAATAATTTTCAATAGAATATTTTGGAAGGCTACTATCTACATAATAAGATAACATACCACATATAACTAATATTCTCTAGAAGTATTTTACCTTGGTAGTATTAGCTGCATTCTTTACAAAATATATTAGACAAATAGCCCTTTCTCTTAATTGACTTTTGGAAAATGAACCAATACTTGGGTCACCGAATAGACCAGAGGAATGCCACAAATATGAATAATGTTGGTGCTTTGAATTCTACTTTATACGATGAGCCACACGATTTTAGAAAACCAACAGCAAAAGTTGTCACAACTCAATTATACACTGCTATTCTATTAGGACTTTTTGCATTACTTTCCTTTTCTCTATTACTAAAAAAATTGCCAAAATTATACGCAAGTAGAAGATATAAAGATTCAGGGAGTTTAAGACTACCCTCATGGGATCCAAATAGTTTGTTTGGATGGATGACTGTCCTTTATAAAATTGACGATCACCAAGTATTGGACTATGCAGGATTAGATGCCTTTGTATTCATTGGATTTTTTAAAATGTGTATCAAACTAGTCGGTATCTTTTGTTTCTTTAGTTTGTGTGTAATATCACCTGTAAGATTCCATTATACTGGTAATTACGACGACGACGATGATGGTTCTGATAAAAGTTCTGTTGACAGAATACTCAACCTTGTGAAAAGGTTCCAAAGAGAAATACAGGAGCCAATTGAGACTATTACCCAACCTGGTCCAGAAGCAAGCTTCCGTTATTTATGGATGTATGTCTTATTCACATATTTTTTTACGTTTGTTACTATTCGTCTATTGTTGAATCAAACCAAATTAGTAGTGTCTACGAGACAGAAATATTTAGGGAAACAGAATACAGTAACAGATAGGACTATTCGTCTTTCTGGTATTCCAATTGAGATGCGTGATAAAAATACTTTAAAGACAAGAATCGAACAATTAAAAATCGGGAAAGTTTCATCAATCACAATATGCCGTGAATGGGGCCCCTTAAACAGATTGTTTCATTATAGAGAACAAGTTTTAAAACAATTAGAGTTAAATTATGAAAAATGTCCAAGACATTTGAGATCTCATGAATATATCTCTGAAAATTACAATTTAGAAAGAAACGTCGATAACATAGCATCTGTAATAGAAAACTCAGATAATCACTCGACAAATAACAATACAAATAATGATGGAAATAATCAAACAAATCATATCTCATCATCGGATGAATCTAATGAAGATAACCATGTTTACGGAGAGATTCAATTAAAAGAACGTCCAAAAATGAAGACTGGCTGGTTTGGTCTTTTTGGTACTGAAGTAGATGCGATTGAATATCTTGAACAACAATTACTTTTCATAGATAAAGAAATCATTGATGCAAGAAAAAAACATTATTCTGCCACACCTACTGCATTTGTGACAATGGACTCAGTGGCGAATGCACAAATGGCGGCACAAGCAGTCTTAGACCCAAGAGTTCATTATTTCATCACAAGATTAGCTCCTGCGCCTCATGATATCAAATGGGATAATGTTTGTTTATCAAGAAAAGAGCGGTTGACAAAAGGCTATTTGGTCACCATTTTTATCGGTATTTCAAGCTTATTCTTGATTATTCCTGTGTCTTACTTAGCTACACTGTTAAATATGAAGACTATTTCCAAATTTTGGCCAGATTTAGGTAAATTCTTGAAAGAAAATAAATGGGCAGAAAATATAGTAACTGGTTTACTACCCACATATTTGTTTACAATTCTGAATTTTGGTATCCCTTATTTCTATGAACTTTTGACTTCTTATCAAGGCTTAGTTTCATATAGCGAAGAAGAGACCTCTTTAGTATCAAAAAATTTCTTCTACATATTTGTGAATTTGTTCTTAGTGTTTACGTTAGCTGGTACTGCTTCTAATTATTGGGGTTATTTAAGTGACACTACTAAAATTGCATATCAATTAGCTACATCAGTAAAAGAATTTTCCTTATTTTATGTTGATTTGATTATTTTGCAAGGCATTGGTATGTTTCCCTTCAAATTATTACTGGTTGGAAGTTTGATTGGATTCCCATTAGTAAAAATCACCGCTAAAACTCCAAGACAACGAAAAGAACTTTATAACCCACCAATCTTCAACTTTGGTTTACAACTACCACAACCAATTTTGATTTTGATTATCACATTAATCTATAGTGTCATGAGCACGAAGTTATTGTTATCATCATTTGCATACTTTGTTATTGGTTTCTACGTATACAAATACCAATTAGTATTTGCTACAGATCATTTACCACACTCAACCGGTAAAGTATGGCCTTTAATTTATCGTAGGGTTATTTTAGGGTTACTACTCTTCCAACTTACAATGGCAGGTACATTAGCTGGGTTTGAAGGTGGCTGGGTTCTCTCATCGTGGCTATTCCCCATTCCACTAATAACATTAAGTTTTTTGTGGGATTTTCAAATGAATTATATACCATTGTCTCAATATATTGCGTTAAGTTCTATCCGTGAACATGAATCAGATGAATCACACGTTACAATGTCATCTAGTATAATGGAGGAAGATTCTTACAGCTATCCATATCTGGTGTCGATACTAGAGGGTCCAATGTTAGACTGAACCTTTTAATTCTTGAATTTTTTTTCATTCTACACTTTCTTCCATTTTTTTGCATAGTAGATTTTTTTCTTTACATACATATTTATTATTCTCAAACATAGACACCTTATTTATTTTAGAAATCAATCTATTAATATAATATATAAATTCTAAATATAAGCAGCCCCTGCTAATATGAGGATAATTACTGTCTTTAGAATAATCCTTTTTCTAAATATTTTTCCATATATTATCATTTGTTCGGGTAAAAATTCAATGAGCATCGGATTTTTTCTGATTAATAAGTATAGTACAAGCATACTTGAATACAATTGATTAAAAATCAATTTTGCATCCAAATAAATAAATAAATTATTTACGGATCTATACCCTGTCAAAAAAGATAATTTATCACTACATTAGCCATAGTAGTGTCTAAGGTTTAGAGAGACAATCAATTATTTAAATTTGTTACTATAAAGAAAAATGTCCCGTGTAGGTGTTTTAGTAATGGGACCAGCAGGGGCTGGTAAAAGTACCTTTTGTAATTCTATCATTTCACACATGCAAACAATTGGTAGAAGAGCTCATATTGTAAATTTAGATCCTGCTGCTGAACCGAATAAATATGAATTTACTGTAGACATTCGGGATTTAATTTCATTGGAAGATGTGATGGAAGAATTAGATCTAGGACCAAATGGTGCATTAGTATACTGTTTTGAATATTTAATGAAAAATCTGGATTGGCTAGATGAAGAAATTGGTGATTATAATGATGAATATTTGATTTTTGATTGCCCCGGCCAAATTGAATTATACACACATATCCCAATTTTACCTAACATAGTGCGCCATTTACAGCAACACTTAAACTTCAGCTTATGTGCTACATATTTAATGGAATCTACCTTCATTGTTGATAATTCCAAATTTTTCAGTGGCTCCTTAGCTGCTATGTCAGCTATGATTCTATTAGAATTACCACACATCAATATCTTAAGTAAAATGGATTTAGTCAAAGATGATTACTCTAGAAGGAAATTAAAGAAGTTTTTGAATCCAGATCCTATGCTATTAATTAGTGAAAGTAATAAAAATATGAATCCAAAATTTTATCGTTTAAATAATGCTATTGCTCATCTTGTTGATGATTTTGGGATGATTCAATATTTACCATTAGAGTCTAAGAATCCAGAAAGTGTCGCTACCATAATATCATATATCGACGATGTGACACAATGGGGGGAAAGCCAAGAAGCTAAAGAACCAAACGATCAAATTGATATCGAAGAACTGTAGTCATTTTGTCTTGAGCTATTTTTAAAAAAAGAATCAGATTTCCCAGATAGAGTTTGTAGTTTAAATTTAATGTAAATTAGTACTAATAGAATATAATCGATTATAATATTTAATAAAATATATATGAATGTATTTTAATGTAATTATAGGAAATTAAGGGGACAAATATTACAGATATACTTAAGATAACTGGTCCGCCAGTAAGTCGGGTAAAATCTGACAATCCCCTAGGACAATAAGGTCTACTCCCCCAATGTAATCTAAAATTTGCTTTGAAGGCATTTCTTTATTTATAAAAAGTATGTAACCTTTTGATTTCCGTACTCTTTTAGCAAATTCTTTACACATAGATTTAACCCCTGGGATTTTCATACTCGTTCCCACAATAACTAAACAATCCAATCTCGATTTTAGGTCTAAAGATGTAATTGATCCAATTATATCACCTTCTGGATGGAATTCATTGTATAAAATAACTCTTGGGCGAAGCTTACCTATCCCCTTAGATCGTATACCGGCAACAACTCTAACATTTTCATATTCTTGACATTGTGGGCATTCTGGAACCAGAGCATTAGCTTCTTCAATGATTTGAGGGAATAGGCAGGGATTATAAGCTATTTTATAGTCACATTTATTACAAATGACATCATTCAATGAACCATGCAGCTGGATTGTCTTAGGACAATTTTTAATTGATAAGGGAAATGAAGTGTTTAAATGATCTAAATTCGTATCTAAACAATCGATATTTTGAGTATATAATCTTTTTAATTTCCCCATCGAAGACAAATCATTTAAAAAATAATGAAATTTAGAAGGCTTACTCTTGTTCGATAATTGGTGTAATGAATTAAGCATTTTATTAAATTTCAAAATATTAGCATCATTTGAATAAACAAAATTATAATCAAATAAGTCTTTACCGTTTGTAGAGATTGTTTTGAATATACCCTCACTTGATCTGAAATCTGGAATCCCTGAAGCAACAGATATGCCTGCACCCGTTACTACTATCATGTTTTTACAATACTTAAATGAATATTTCAAAAAATCTAATTCATTCTTTTGAGATGGTTTAACAAATGACAGTATATCGGTATCGATCTCTAAAACTGTATTGTTAATTGGCCTATATTTTAGCCTTGGTTTTCTTACAATTTTCCTCTTCGATGGTATTATAGTTGTTGATTTATCTTCATTGTTATTATCCTCTAGTAATGTTGGTAGTAACTTTCTCCTGGTATAAAAAGAATCATTAATTTGAGATAAATTTTTATCAGTTTGTTTTAATTTTTCTGCAGTGCTGGGAGGAGTTAACGGTAATGCATGTTTTTTCTCCGGTGTATTATTTGATGCTGATGTCATACTCGTTCTTTATTTTATTTATGCTACCTTTACTATTTGTATATCTGATATATATATATATATATTGTTTAATTGTTTTAAGTATCATTGATTTTGACCCTATAGTCTAAATAAATTTCCACAGACTCATCGCAAGCCATTTCTAATTTGTTTGCGAAAATTCCTGTTCAGGAAATGCGATTGACGCCGTTTAGGGCGACAAATAATGGCGGATTTCTATCTAAATTAAGAAATAATTACATATATATTTTAAACCTGTGAAAAAAACAGAAAAAGCTGAAAAAATATAGAATCAAAATAAATTAGGGATGATATTTATAATGTATTATGAACCAGAGGTATATAGAATTGTAAATTAGAGTATTTAGTTGGTAGCTGTAACGGACCAAATCAATTGGAGCCTAAGGCAGCAATTTCGTGCAAGAAATCATTTGGAGAAATGATATCAGTAGAACCATACATGACAGTTTTTGTATTATGAATTTCAGCGTGTGCCCATTCTTGAAGATTTTGGTATTCAAAGTAATTACCACCTCCTATGACAAATACAATGGAGTTATTGTATGTTTGTCTTTTTGGCTTCTTTGTATGAGAACCTCTTGTATTATGAGGATCAATGTATAGATAATTATCGGTGGTTTCCAAATTCTTTTGAGAACTATTCAAAGGATCCATTATAGCTTCTACGACATTTGTAATTGGAATGGTTTTCTTTTCAGGTAAAAGTTTTTTCAAACCTGATAATAAAGAGCCTACTCTACCTTCTGTTAAATTATATAACCCTGATAGAGATGAAGATTGAATTGAAGTCCCTGGTGTATTAGTGTTATTTGAATTTGAATTAGTACTGGTCGTTAAAGTTTTATTTTGAAGAGACATAGAAGATAATTGGGTCATTTCATGCAATTTATAAATATATTTCAATGGAGTAATATCATATTGATTATCTTTAAAGTATGTTTCCACTTTATTTATAAAATCCTTTGGAAGTCCATTTTTAGACAATAAATACAATACTATAAACGATCTCATTTTGTCATCAAAATTATTGGTTTTATTGTCATTTAGCATATCCAAGAATTCGGTTCTTGTCTTGTTATTATCTGGATCTTGTTGTTCAATTTCGAAAAAAGTATCCAATTTTTTCTCTTCCAATTCTGATAACAAAGCAGCAAAGATATTCATATGCATATCAATTATGGATTTTCTATTTGTTAGGACTGGTAAAGTTTTAATCACTTCCTGGAATTGAGCAGTTTCCATTGCATCTTTTTGATCAAAATTTGTAGCTATATCATTAATATTAGAAACACCCGTCTTTTTAGTTATTTGATTTACTTTCTCCTTATAATCAGCCAATGAATTTTCCACATTTTCAGCAGCTTCTGGGAAAGGTAAGTGGGAATTTTCATTCCAAAAAAAATCAGTGGGCTCTAAATCATAAGATCTTGTTGAAGAATTGCCTACTAATGAATTATTATTTGTATCTGACTTATTAGAATCATCTTGTTTTATGGGGATTGTAATAATGTTTTTTTGTAATTTAAATATATCAAATACCATACATTGATAAATCCAAGAATGATTAAACATGGAAGTAAAATCAATATTTCTATCCAATAAAATCAATACTGATTTTTCTAACGTGTCTGCGCCTTGATTTGGTGTGCCAGTTGAAGTAGATTTGCCATTTGAAGCATTATTATTGGATGATCTCATATTAATCATATAATCTCTTAATTTAGACCCTAACTTACCTGCAACCATTTCTGCAGGACCTCCGACTGGGGCTCGAATGATAGGAATGATATTAGTCGTAATAATAATATTGAATAAACCTGTGGCTATATTTTCACATAACTGAGTAATAATATCTTCATTAGATTGAGGATTGTTTAATTTGGAATAAGTTAAAGGTAATTGTAAAGAAAATAATTCCTTTTCAGTAACCAAAAAATCCAGATATTGATCATACAATTGTTTAATCTTATCTGATTTATTTAGTTGGGCAACATTCTTGGCAAAATATTCCAATAGTTGTCTTGGTAATGAAGAATTGAAATTAATGTAATATTCTAAATAGTAATCATTTTTCAAATCATTTATGACACGGTCCAAATTTTCCTTGGTAGGGGAGATGAAATACACAGCAGGAACATCTGGTAAAGAGGCTCTTTCTTGTTCAATTAATGTATGTACAGTAACCCCTGCTTTCAGCAAATCTTTAACTCTCAATACAGATGAAACAACAGATGTAGACTTAGCATCCATAACCAAAACCTTCCAATTCAGTTCATTAGTCGAATTGAAAGTAGCATCGACATCACGGGTGTCCAAGGAGATATCATTTAAAAATAGCATTCGAAGGATCGAAGCCACTTGCTTATCCCTGAGGCATTCTTCTTTACTAGTAACCATAATATATAATTGTATATGTTTATCTGTTTTATCCTATATTTGTTTTCTATGCTTGTGTTTTATACCTTACTGTCCCTTATTTATTTTTTACAAGCAATTTCCAGTAGAGTACAATTGGCTTACGTCCTATTATTTATGATATTGCAAAGCAGCATAACCATCACTAAACTTCACCTATAAAACATGTTTACCCTCTTTAATATTAACTTTAACTTCTTGATTTTGCAATTCGAGGAAAATTTCAAACTATCTGTTACCCGGTTGGTCACATGGTACCTTTTCATTTTTGTCAATTTTCAATTTTCAAATCTGAGTTTCGGCTTTGAATTTTTGGTCCAACTAAACGAGATGAGTAAGGTGATCATCGTACTATAAGAAACAAGAAGGTGATGGGATTGGCAGCTGTACCTTATCTAGGCTGAGTCATGGCATATAAGAATACCAGAGCCTTGATCAGCCCAAGTTGACACTATCATAATCTTCTGCCATCTCAGTTTACTATTTTGCCCTAAAACATTGTTTGTATAGCTCGAGAACTTAAGATATTAGAGCACCAAGCATTTCCCCATCATTTATAATAAATCTAGTGACTCTATTGTTGATAGATTATAAGATAGGAATAGAGTAGTGTTGACAGGAGAATAGAGTGTTGTAGCAAGGTAGTATAGCATTTTTATTTCATATTGATCATGCCTCAAAATAGACCGAAAGTGTCTATTACCACACATGATTCCTTATTTCTATTATGTTATTCAGAAGTACCGAATACGAAACAATTACAAAACGAAAGTTTTGAACTTCTGTCTGAATTGAAGCAGTTTACTATTAATGTTCATATCGATATACCTTCTATTGACTTTTATAATGACCAAGTCGGTAATATAAAGTTATCAAATTTTAATAGAAAATTTAAGATTAATAATATGAAACAGAGTATTTTTGAATCGTTTACCAATAACAATAAAGAATTTTGGTCGAGAATAAACAACTCGGCAAGTAAATATGTTAATGTATTTGTCAACATTATATCTTCAGGTTCGTTAAGATACGTAGAGACAATACGTTATTTAATAGAATCCACTTTTAATAAATTACAAATTTCTAAAAATAAGCACATTAATTTATCTTTTAAAGTTCAAGTGACACCAACATCACATAAATGGTTCAAGACATTTATTAGAAATGATTCGATTTTAAATATAATTCAATTTAAAGAGATTGATCCTATCACAATTTCTAATTCAGAAAGTTCACCCTTTAAGAATTACTATAATCAATTAAATTCGAAATTTGCATATTCCAATGATGAAAATTTAGATTCCAATTTAGACACCATATTAATCATAACCAACAAAACAGGGATTAAAGCATTATTAACGATTTTATCAGATAGACCCATTGCTTCGTATTTATCAAAGGAGTCATTAAACAATCTAACATTATTAAAGAAAAATTCACAGCATCATCATCATAACCATCCACCAATTAAAAATATTCACTCAATAGAATCTCCTGCTACCTCTCCTTCACCGCCTGCTTATTATTTCCCACAAAAATCACCAGATCCTTCATACAATAACAATTGTGCTATTTCTTCAGACGATGATAATGAACTAGGTGATAATCCCAAATTGAAAAGAGAATCATCTTCAATCTTATCATTCCAAAATAATATCATAACTTCGAATAAGGACAAATCTGTGAGGATTAGGTCTTTCTCAATGAATACTACTCATACTTCTCCAACTATTTTAAATTCAAATCATTTTACCTTATCAAATAATACAAGATTCGTGCACTCGCCATATTCTTCGATCTCATCCATATTGACAGACACTCCTCAAACAAATTACGAAAATATTAATTCAGATTTTGACAGTGAATATGAAAATGATGATGAGAATACAACTTTAATTCAAGAAGAACAAAATATCATTGAAGAGGATGATGAAGATGACGATGAAGAAAATGATAGTCCAATAAGCTTTGACGTTCCTTCCAAATTATCTGCCTCACCATCGGTAAGTGATTTAGTTCAATTTGATTTGGAATCCCGTGTAACAGATGGTAATCCTAATAATAAAAGTATAAAGAAATCAAGATTTAGATCATTAAGTTTGATGGATCCTGCTTTAAAGAAACCATTTACACAAGCTTCACCTCCTATTAATGAATATCATACATCCCCAAATACTAATGGTAACATGTCTCCTAAAATTCCAGTCATTCCCACTAATTTGCATAAAAATAACTTCATAACTCCAAATAATTCATTTACGAGTATCCAAAACATAAACCATCATAAAAATTCAAATTCAGATTTAAATTCGCAAACCGTTAATCATATTCCTTCCAATATTAATATTCATGATGGACAATTTGATGAAAATGATAATTATAATACAACACATAACGTTACTTCTTCCTCATCAATATATTCTCATCAAAGAAAAAGATCAAGCCAATCGAATAAAATTAAAATGTCTTCAAACCATGGCTCAAATAATAGTTTAATCCCCCCTGAGTTTTATTCCAGAATATCAACTCCTTCAACCAGTAATAATAGCTCCAACTCATCTTTGTATAATTTAACTTCTCATAATAATTCTACAAACAATACATTAATAAATAATAATTTCAATAATAATCTAACTAATATGAAATCTGCTTCCCCAAATCCAACTTCTCTAATGAAATGGTTAACTAATGATATAATATCACCCACACCTACTCATTTACAACAAGTAAATCAATTATGTTCAAATTCAAACCCAAACTCAAACTCAAATTCAAATTCAAATTCAAACTCAAATTCTAACACAAATTTAAAAAATAACTCAACAAATAGATCTGCTACTAATTTAAATTCTATATTCGAAAAACATTTACTTAATAAATCTTTTGAAGCAATTAGAAAACAACAAGCAAATCAATTGTTTACCTCTTTAATTAGTGGTAATAATACAAATTCAAATGTTTTAGCAATAAATTTCCATAATTCTCTAGGCAATAGTAGCATTAATGCTCATACAATTAACCGTCAACACTTAATGGAACTAGATGAAGAAGATAGATTGATGTCAGGCTATACCACTCCACAATATTTAGATGGTACCAATAGTTTACATTCAGCTCAAGATCAAGATGTTGTTTTAAATTCCCCAGGTTCCTCAGTCTCTTCAAATACTACAACTACAATTGCCACGAACTCTGTTTCAACAGTAAATTCAAACAATATGAAAACTGCAAGGAAAAGATATCAATCTGCATCCACTATTAAGAATGATACATTGCATATAACTAATTCTTACTCTTGTATTAATGATGAAAGAAATTTTGATTCTTCAAATCAAAATGCTAATACTACTACTAATAATAATGCTAGCAACACTAATACAGATGCATATACTAATATCAATTCTTCATTGACTAATAATTTAAATATTCAATTGAAAAACATTTTATATGGTAATAATAGCGAAGAAGATGGTTTGAATGATACGCCTAAATCAAAAAAGGAGGACAAATCAACCATCAATGCTGATACATCAAATGAAAAGCAAAATAATAATGATGATAATGAGCCGAAAAATTATAGACCTTTAGTTTCATTAAACTTATATGGTACCGATGACAGTGAAGATTCTGCATGGATGCTATTTGGTAATACACGGTAAAAATACACTTACTCACTTTAAATGAATCAAAGATAGCATTAAATGATTATGATAGTATCCCAAGTTTATAGATATAAAAATTAGCATTAATTGAATTTTTTTTGTAACATTATTTTCTCTCTTTAGGGCTAATTCTCTAAAATTTAATAACAAATTATTCATACGTAAGTATTTTAATACTGAAATTTCAAATATTGAAATGCTTGCTTAAAAGGTTAAATTAAAAAGTATATAGTTAAATAAAATGATTAAAAATGAAAACACAATTTAAATACTTTACGCTTAAGCGTTAACCTTGTAAACGGAGTGACACTTACCACAGTAGTATCTGGTCTTGTGGTTAGCTAAGAATACACCAGCACCACAAGTGGAGTTGGTACATTCCTTTCTTAATTTAACAACCTTACCTTCATCATCAACTTTGAAGTAAGACAAGATAGCTAACTTAACCTTCTTGTGCTTGTGAGGAATCTTCTTTGGGGTGGTGTAGACCTTCTTCTTTCTCTTCTTACCACCACCTCTCAATCTCAAGACCAAGTGTAAGGTGGATTCCTTTTGGATGTTGTAGTCAGATAAGGTTCTACCATCTTCCAATTGCTTACCAGCAAAGATTAATCTTTGTTGATCAGGTGGGATACCTTCTTTGTCTTGAATCTTGGATTTGACATTATCAATGGTGTCGGAGGATTCGACTTCCAAAGTAATAGTCTTACCAGTTAAGGTTTTGACGAAAATTTGCATATTGGTTTGTCGGCAAAGTTTAATGTGCTTCTTTCTCACCAAATGGTTACTGATCTTTAAAAATAAAGAAGACTATTTTTAATAAATCAACTTTGCTGTAAATTATTCATTATCAACCTTTTTCATATGAAACTTATAGAATTTCAGAATTCATTGCTTGTTCGTTTGCTTAATTTCCCGAAAGAAAAATTCATCTTCTAAATGATAGTGAAAAAAATTATTTTCAAATAGAAAATATCCGAAACATGTGGTGTACGGATGAGCAGTCAGCAAATTTGCTAAAAAGTTATGATAAGAGACGATAATAATAATAATAATAATAGTAATAAAGTACTGAGATAAAAATAGAAATGCGATTAAAACAGATTATCACTGGTAGAGGATTAAAAAGTATTGCTTAAGGAATCTATTATTTTAAATTGACCTAAAATAAAATACAAATGTTGTGAAGATTGCAGAGATTAGGATAATTAGATTTATAAATAGACCAATAATGGAAACCCGTTCTTGAACATAGTAATCAGATCCAATAACCTTTGTATGGGAAGTACGTAAGGTACCCAATGGCATTGGAAGCAATTCACTGTTTGGGCCAACCTTTTTTCTCTTAGTCTCTCTAAACGAGTCACTACATTGTCATTGAATTTTCTTGGGAAGATGTTGATGTAAATGACTAGACCAACAGTAATAAGTAATGTTATAACATACATTTTAATTGGTTTATAAGGATCTGGCAAATAACAGATATTTGTCTGAATAGTTTCTATGTTTGGTGATTCGTTCAAAGTTGGATTATATAATGATAATAGTTGAATAGCAGGCTTAGATATTCCCATGTTCATCGCACAAGATTTAACAGTTATCTCATCAGCTGTTTTTACTATTCCATCGGGAGTGGCATAGGTATGATTAATATGACAATAATCATGATCATCACCAGAAAATAAATATCTTGGTTGTACTGTGCTTAAGATATTCTGTGAAATATCATAATCGATGACTGTTTGATATTGATCACCTTTCAACATGGGGAATAACTTTGGAGATTCGCGTAATTTCCCACATACTTGAACTTTGGGATCCCTATAAAGTGGAACATGTGTGAGCATGATTTTGGGCAATGGATGATGTGTTTTAGAAAATTGATGTAAGAATTCTTTTGGAATATCTGAGATGTTTTTATTGGCCTTATCTGATAACGCAATTGTATCTATTAATACAAAGGTATGGTTACCTAGATTTGTATATGAAGATGTATCGCCGAAATATGTAGTAAATCTTTTAAAGCTCTTTTCAATGACTGTATCGCCGAACCCAATATCATGATTTCCTGGTAATGACATTATAGATTTTCTGCCAGCCTTCTTGGGAAATATTTCATTAAAACGTTTATATTCTTCATGCCAGTATTCATCCTCCCAATATCTTCCGCCATCAAATAGATCTCCCAGGAACAAGCTGGCATCAGGATCTAACCAAAATTGTACGTATTTCCAATTACGTCTGTGATAATTGTCTAAAATTGATCTGGTAAAAAAGTTGACGACCTCAGGTCTCCCAGGATAAGAATGATTATCCATAATTTGAGGATCAGCAAATAGCCCTACCTTAAAACTTTCAGCTTCTTTAGGCCAGTTTTCCCATTTATTCCACATACATAATTTCATAGCTCTTTTGACAACGACTCTTTCATAGTAGTGGATCAATAATATCCAAAAAATAACCATTAGGAATAAATGACGCCAGTATATTTTCCACTTACCATTATTCTTTAAATGAGGCATCTTATTTATTACGTGGCCCTTACTTTCAATTAATTCTGCTTCACTTTTTGTCTTAGGAAGAAACTTTTTTCCTTTTCTACTAGACATTCTTATCTTAACTGTATATTCTAATTATCTTCTAATGAGCTAGTCCTGCTAGGTTAATAAGCTGGCTAAAAATATTAGAACAATGCAAAACAATGCAGATTATTCCTTATAGTTTGTTTTTATTATTAGAAGATATAATCATTATTTTCCTTATTACTTTATTTGGTACGAATATCGTAAATTTCAATCTCCCAAAATCTTTTTAGTATCAAGATGACACATTAAGAAAAATACACGGAGATTTAACTGAATGTGGATAAAAGGTGCAAATAGAATGTCCTTAAAGCTAATATATATAAGCTGAAGTAAATAGTGTATAAAGTAATTTCTATAATAATGCAATATGCTAATTTATTTTATAATTGTTATAATTATTATGATATTTTATCTTGTAAACATTTGTATGCTTTTCGTAACAGAGGGTGATTCTAATCCACATATTTATATTTGTTACAATAATAATCACCAATATCAGTCTTTTTACAAAAGTTCATCAATCCTTTAATAGTATTAATAGCATCCTTATCATTAAACCAACAGTTTTCAGGTAGTTGTCTCTCTTTCATTTCAGATTCTTCTCCATAGCTAATTAAAATAACATCTTCTTTGATACCATAACATTTTGATAAAAGATCCATAACATTTTCTAAACTCATTTGTACAATGATAGCGTTACGAATGTTAAGAGTTACTGCCTCTGAGCTCGAACGGAGCTGATCGAGAATAATTGAACGTATCTGTTCTGAGGCGTACCCCATTTCTTTTAAAATTGTTAGGAGATCGTATTGGGTGTTAAACTTTAGTTTTGAAACGTTACTGCAGAAAAATAGTATAATTTCTTCATTGACCGTTGAGCATTCTCCAGAGTAAAGCTCGTTTAGGAAAGAATTAAACAATTTAACAATTCGTTTTAAAAATGAATTATAATGTTTCTTGTGATTCCCTAAGATATGTTGTAGATTGCGCAAGAAATTGGAATTTTCAAAATAGTTCTTGCCCATTTGTTTCTTAATATACGGTATAGCGAGATTGATACCTTTAGATATATTGTTTGAAACTATGGTTTCATACTTTTCAAATTCATCTTCTAATATTTCTAAGGCAAATTTTTGAATATGAT
Source organism: Henningerozyma blattae CBS 6284 (assembly GCF_000315915.1). Taxonomy (NCBI): domain Eukaryota; kingdom Fungi; phylum Ascomycota; class Saccharomycetes; order Saccharomycetales; family Saccharomycetaceae; genus Henningerozyma; species Henningerozyma blattae. Next base: position 772,290 of record NC_020192.1, on the reverse strand, counting down.
CGTTAGTTGAACCGGTAATAGCTATAATTGTGGGTATGCAATTTGTTGGAGTTGTGTATCCGTATCTCAAAATCAGTTTCAAGAGTTTCAAGCCAATTAATGAACTTTGGAAATCTTCCAGAAGTGAAATTTCCAATATACTTGGAAGATATCGCGAGACTAAAGAAGAACAAATGCCATCATGGATCAGCTGTTTGTTGGTATTAGTTTGTCGTTTAATTGTCGTATTAGATGAATAAATTGTATTAACCCCAGTTTGCCGAATAGAATTTTTCTCTTCCACTAAAAAAAAGTCATAGAACCCTTCTAATATAACCAACTGATGTTCCGCTTGTTTATTCTTTAATTCAGAATCAAATATCTTGAGAATATGTTTTGAATTAAACAATCTGGGGTGGCTACTACATAGCTTGGTTAAATTTTTGATAGAAATTTTTCTTATTGCTAATGGGATTGATTCTTGTAAAAATACTAATAAGCATTTAGCCATATATTCATATATTGAGTCGTTTTTCTGAAGATAGCTTAATGTTGCGGTTTCTGGGTTAAACTCACAAAATCTCGCAAACCCGGTCCCTAAATACAATAACCTTTGCAATTTTCCATCAATTGGAAGGGATTTGGGAGTTTTAGTACCAATGTTAATATAAGGGGAAAGATGGCCTAAACATGAAGAGCATGCCTTTGCGATCCTAGAATAGTCCCTTCTTTGAGTTGCAATATTCCAGGCTAGTGGCATTGCCTGATCTATTTCTTGAGCAGTCATCCTTGGTAATCTACTTAATACAGTAGTCTCTAAATCAAATAAAAAGTTAACTCTCAAATTTTGCAACTTTTTTAGCGTGTTGTTGAAAATCAATAATAGATAATATTGAAAAGTAGACCTATCTTCTCCTACAATATAAGGATACAATGCAATAATATGATCTCTGGTAATAAAGGGGCTAATACTATCCGAAAAAATGGTGAGTAAATTCAATTTATTGCTTCTATCTGCTAGAAGAATTGAATCATCTAAATCATTAGATTGTAGCTGAGTAATTTGTTGAACTAGTGTATCTGTCAATCTGTTTAAAGACTTGGTAATAAGATTTTGCTCATTAACTGGATGGATTTCTTCATTTAGGAGATAGAAGTTTAAAAACCAATCAAAAAGTTCTAAGCATTTTTCATTTGTTGCAATAGCCCCAGCAATTACATCAATAATTACATTGCATTCTTGTAATTGAATTTCAGGGATATTTTCTGTAGTGTTGACCTTTTGTATCCATCTTGAAAATAAGGCATTTCTTGCAGATTCAATTACTACATCATCTTCATCTTCCATTTTTTGAATTATTTTAGAAGCAATGAATATTTTAACATTGAGATCAGACGTTTCATCATAAATTTGTTCGTTTAATTTGAGAACATGCTTTCTTACCATTATACTATCATCATTAAAATTTTGATTTATCGATTTGTAGAAGTAAAGAGGTGCTTTACCTATGCTCACTAGGTCAAGGATTGAATCTTTCACTAAAGCTGAAGAGTCGTTAAACCTTTGCTGAATAGTTGATTTCACCAAAGGAGTTGCCAGAATACTTTCATCTATTGTAGTAAGCATTGATAAATTTTTTAAAGCGATTGATCTTAATTTAATTTTGTCCTTGTCCAGTGCTGATATAATCAGTTTTAAGTAAGGCTCATATAGATTTAATAATTCAAAACTCTGTAACATTAAAAAGTATTCCTGTTCAATTTCAGATGAATCAGTTTTAATTTGGGCATCGGGCTTCATCAAGATGAAATCATCAGTTTCTAGTTCTTCAATTAATTTTTTAAAAGAAGTTGGAAGTTTCTTATTGATAGAAGAGATCTCATGGTTATTAGAGTTTAAATCTAGTGAACTATTTTCCTGATTAATATTATCTTCATTACTTATTTCGCCTAATTTTAATAGAACATTAGCATATTTCTGCCAGAAATATTTCATTGAAAAATCACTGTTTGATCCAGCTTCTATGTAATTTAGACATTTTTTAAAGGATTTGGAATAAGCAGTTAAATTTTCTGGGTAGTTATATAAAGAGGTTAAGTTATAGGACAATTTGGAATCGGTCTTCGTTTTAATTTTAAACATTAATGAACCTATTTCACCTAATATTTGTAGATAGATGCCTTGTATTATAGTAGAATTTGCCTTATTCTTAGTATTATGTTGCGAAGGGTTAAACTCTAATATCATTTGCTTTGTTAATGAGGATAGTAAATCTTCTGCAATTGGCCATTGTGGTAAAGGCAACAATGTAATCAAATCGGTTGAGTAATTTTCTAGAATATATTTATTTTTATAAGGATTATCTAACATTTTTGCTAGAATGATATCAGTAATTTGAAATATTATGGATTGTAGAGATTTTGATTGCTCGGAAGAATAGTTCGTAATTAATTTTAAATTTTCTTCATCTAAATTATCGTCATTGTCAGAACTAGTTTTATGACTAAAATCATAAGAGTTTAAATTTTCCAACATTGAAATTATTGTAATTGTAAAATCAGTAATGAATACATTTTTCTCTATTCTTCTTAATTTTTTCTGTAATCTTTTTATAGGTAACTGATCTAAATGATTTAATAATTCTTCGATTATGAAATCTCTTTGATTTGGGATTTTAACAAATAAAGAAATATAAATATTTGTTACAGTCTTTTTGATTAATTCCCACTCATGTCTAGGTTGCCATTTAGTAAATAATTCAGTTTCATTCTTCATTAATACATCAGCAAACATATAAACTAATTTACTCAATAAGCCTTCATCTAAAAATGGTCTCTTTTCAATATATAATGGTAATGGCTCAAGTGATTGCTGTAACATAGGAATTTCTACAATCAATTCATCATCATCGATATCGCAAATTTTAAAACGATCTAAAGTAGCTTGTAAGAACTCTAAGGGGATTGATACATATCGTTCCAACGATAGTCTCTTATCATTTTTATCAAATAAAAAAATATTGAAAACTAAAGAAATGGACATGTACGCAATTTTTTTTAGCATATTCATATCTAAATTAGACTGTGACTCCAAGTCGGGATCTGAATATACATCTGAGCTTGGCTCTGACTGTATGGATGATTTCAAAGTGTTTTCTTTATATATATCAGGAATTAATATCTTATCAGCTATTTCAATATTTGATATCAAGCAATCTAAAATTCGTTGTAAATTTTTGATAGAAATTTTATCCCAAATTTGTTGAACTTTTAAAATATTTTTGATCAAAAGCGAAATTTTCGTTAAACATTTAATTGTTAAAGCGTAAGTGTTTGTATTTGAATCTTGGTGGAGTATGTTAAGCCAATATTCTGTATTATCTTTCAATGAAGATTCCTCATCTTTACCAAGTATTTTCAAAATTGAATGTAATTCCTTTAAATATTGTTTTGAGATAGTGGCTTGAGTTACTGAGACATTTGTATTATTGGCTATTTTAAATCTATTGGAAGTTTCATGACCTGCTAAATCCAAACTTTGATATGAGTCTACATATTCATTGGATTCATCATGCTCAAGTTGGGATGCATTTCTCTTCTTCCCTCTAGCTAGTCCGTTGATCGGATCAGAAACGTGCAAGTCATCGTTCGTTTCAGAAATGCAAACGTTATTTGTTGACACAGGGTCATTATCATAATCACTATATTGTATATCCTCTGATGTCAAAGTTGGTTCATTTTGCTTCAAGAATTTTAGAGCTAATGGTGATAATCCGTCATACATATCAAATTGACCTTCTGCAGCGTTTTCATTCATTTGAATATTCCTTGGTCTTCTGTAAATGATTCTTTCTTCCAGATTTAGCTCATCAGCAGTACCCAGCTTTAAATCATCGTATGACTCAATATTTAAGTCTTCTTTGGTTGGATTTTCAAATACATCAGTGGCCAAAGGAATTGAAACTTTTAGTGGATCATTAATCAATTTAGTAAGACATTCTTTTGGAACTAGATACGTTAATGGTTGGTTGTCTATTCCTTCTACTAATGTTTTACCGATATCTGAATTTTCACCTGGGTATGATGAGGTCATCGAAATAAACTTGTGTAATGTTGGTCGTATTTAAATGGAACTCTAAAAATAAAAATAAAAATTTGAAATTAATAGTAGATTGATACAAAACTAAAGGATAAACTACCAAAAACGATACCCTTCCAAAACAAAAAAAATCTTTCTCTTTACTAGTATTCGAGTTAGTTAAACTCTTAGTAAGAACACTGGTACATTTCTTTTATTAAATCCTTTTTAGTTTTATAATAAAAAATGCAAATCCTCATTCCTATTATCTCATCAGATTTCCTGCTTTTCGCTTAACGCGTCATACGCCTTTTTTGGGAAATCTGCGTAAACTATGTAAGATTCGTAATGTCCGAAATTTTGGATAAATATAGTGACTTTCAATATTTTAAGGGACGCTTATATAAATTAATGAAAGAAAAAAAAATAAGAAAAGTAATCATATAAATAGATTTATACTAGAGTATACCTTAGATCTATTTTCTTTAGAGATATAGCAAATTATTCGAATTCATATATTCAGAATCGAGGTTTGTTTTGGACAGAGTTGTGCATAAAAAAACCAAAAAATGACTCAAACATCGATGAAATCTGTCTGTAGCTTAATAGAAGTAGGAGGATCTTGGGATCATCAATAGTAACTGATATAAAATACTTCAGTAAGAAACTTTTTTTTATTTTGTACGTTTTTTTCAACTTAATAAGTAAAAAAAAGCGAAGTTTATACAAATCTCAATCATATATGTTTTGAAGAGTGCTGTCTATTATTCTTAGGAAAGATAAAGATTCAAACTGATAAGCTTCCCTTATTTAATATTCTTAGTATATATTGTGGTTTAGATATTCCCTCTAGTCTCTTAATTCTGTCTTTATACGTTACAATATAGAGTGGGGAAAAAGTTCAAGATATAGATATTGTGCCCTTTAGGCTGATGTTTCGGCCGAATTTACATGATATCTTTCATCAGCAAGAACAAACGAGAAACTTTTTACATGTAACTTTTTAAAAAGAAAAAGATGATACAGTTGATGTTATCATTATTAATAAGTCATTGAAATATCACACTTAAGACATTATTATTACCGATAATCAAAGGCAATGGAAAATATACCTAAAGCTTTGTTTCCTAGAGTTCCATTGATATTTGACTGTGTCAACTATATGATTGTTAATAAGCCTTATGCTGTTTTAGCTCAACCAGGCGCAACCAAAAAGAGATTGCCAAATGGTCAATTAGAAGTTGTTAAGCATCCATATCCAGATATTCTATCTCTCATAAGAGATCAATACGGCTCTGGAATACGACATCTAGGGGAATGGAAGACTGTCCATAGAATAGATAAATGTGTTACGGGTGGGATGCTTATAACTAAAAATGAAAATGCTGTAAAGATGTTTAGTAGAAACCTTAAAAAAGGTGGAAATACTGGTTATAAAATCAGTAGAAAATATGTTGCATTATTGGAAGGAACTCCAACCCAGTCTACGAGGCCTTCTGGTATTATAGGTTCTAAAGTAATGCAAACTAGATACAAAAGATTTGATGATAACTGTATTATTTTTGAATTATTGACTGGTAAAAAGCATCAGCTTAGACTTCAATGTCAAAAGTTTTTTCGCCAGCCCATATTAAACGACAAGAAATATGGGGCAGGTCTCGTAAATGGGGCACCTCTAGATCAAATAGCGTTACATTCTGCCTTTATTTCAACAGTTGTTGGATTTCAAAAAAGGGGGCATCACATCCCGATGGTATTCAATAATGACGGCAATTTGTGGGATTCAAAATATGTTGATTTAAAAGGCAATTTTATACCTGAAATACAAGCCTTGTTAGAAGAAAATTGGGATGATGAGATGGCTTATAAATAGTTTACCGTATCATTTTCTTGATCACATTGATAAGCAAGAATGCAATCAAGTAATCTATAATATAATATGGCATTGCATTCAGGCTCTATTGTTAGTAGTTCAATAAATTCAGTAATTTCGTCTTTCTTTATATTCAAAAAAATATTCAATTTATAGTTTAGAATTATGTCCCAAATATCACTGGCACATTCTGTTTTGAATATTTCCCAATCTTTACCTTCAGGTATGATTGTTCTCGGTCCCATACTATTATCGTTTGGAAACATTAATGTTCTAATCATATCAATTGAATTATACACAGTTCTTTTGGAACATAATTTGCTATAGATTAGCATATTTATATGGGTTTGTAAATTATTATTAATTTGTTTGAAATGAATTATTAATTTTCGTATTATTTGTAAAACAAAAAATATTAAAGGTTTCTTATTATTCAATTTCAAAGTGTCAATTAATATAAAATTGAAAATATATCGGTGAACTATTGAAGATTCATTTTTAGGTTTTTTTAAAATATCATTAGAAGACTGGCTGTCATTAGATTTAAATAAACAGATCAAAAACCAAAAAAATTGAGTGATTTGTAAAAACTTTAAATATACTTGCGAAATAATTATGGCTAAATTATTATCTTCGTACTTATTATTATTTTTTTTGGCATATTCTTCTTGTTTAGATGTTTTTTTTTTAGAATTTATTTTATAACAGATTTTATTAATTCCTTTAATCAAATAATAAGGATGGGAAATAGAACACCAGATTCTACCCATTAAAAAATCATCTAATAAAGAGTCAAAAAATGTGGATTGTAAAGTAGAGCATGAATCATTCATCAATATTGGCTTGATTAAAATTGTTATTTTGCCTGGATAGTCTTTAGAATTATAACAAGTTAATTGTGAATACATTTCCAAGATCGATTTTGAATTTCGATTTTGGGATTGAATTGCTATTTTACATTTCTTCATTGAATTAAAATGTTCAGAAATAATATACGGAATATCATCAAATAAAAGAGCCTCATATTTATGGGTTATATTTAAATTACCATCAAAATTTTTTGAACCTCTTGTAATAATATCTTGAATTAAATTAAATATTTTAATAATAAATTCATTGTCCTCAGTAGGAATTTTTCTTCCATACCAATATGTTACATAATTTTTAACAATAAGAGACATAAATGCATGAATGGCTAAATCAACGTCAGAATCCAGGGAATTTATTGTTGGATGCAATTCTTTTGGATAAACAGATTTACATAATTCAGTCAGGTATTGTTTTGAGTTTTTTGGATATTTGGATTTAAATGGAATATCAATTATTTCATCAGGTATATTTATAATTCCATGATCGGTAATATTTAAAGTATTTTTGTCATTACTACTGTTCGAAAATTGTCTTGAATCAGAATTCAATCTTACATTCTTCGATGGTAAATTCTTTTGATACTTGGATATAAGTTTTGAGGTTGTATTATATAAAATTGACATTATATGAGTCAATTAAGAATATTGATATAGTTCGTTGTGATTTGTATTTTGTTTTGTTTTTTTTAATTTGTTTTTTTGTTTTTCTGTTTCAAATGTTGCACATATATGTTAAATAAGAATTAACGGAGTTACAGCATTAATTTCTGTACTATTTAATTGGTTAAAGTTAAGGGAAAATAAACTATTATAGTAAAAGACGATTTAGACGTATATATATCTATAAATATATGTGTATATAGGGTGGCATATACGTAGATATTTAGAAAAATAGAACTTCAGAATCATTTATAAAAGAAAAAGAAAAAGAAAAAAAGAAGCTTTGCAAATTAGGCTGAATGTGAGTAGAAAAATTATCATTAAATTTCTGATATTTGTTTTCTTGTTACACCTAGATTATCTCAGTAATTCTTCGACAATCTTATTGACAGTTACGCTATCATTTGGATCTAATTGTTTGACACCTAATCTTCTTAAAACTTCTACAATCTTATCCTTTTCAAACCCTTGACTTTCGAATTCTTCAATTAAGTCTTTGTCAATGCCATATAAATTAGCTTCTTCAACATTACCTTTAATATTACCACCTTCAGAAGCATAGGTCTGTGTCCATAATCTGGCAGTCTTGTTAAATCCTTCCTTATCCTTTAGATAATGTTGAGCCACTTCAGCATCTTGAGGGTCATTTGGTTCTGGAGATTGTAAAAGGGCCTGTAATGATATTAATGCAGATTTTAATGTAATTACAGGAGACCAAGCATTTTTTAGAATATCTAAACAAATAGCACCTGTAACAGAAGAAATATTTGGATGGTAAACTTTAGTATCGAATTTCATCTTTGGTGGTTTAAAAGGATATTCCATTGGTACTTCAATATCAATCATGAATCTTCCACCTTCGTATGGAGTACCTGGGGGACCCAAGAAGGACCCTTTTAAATGATGGATATCAGATTCGTTTACAAAATCTAATGTAATATTAGCTGCAGGGTCATCTTTGACAGCCTGCATCTCTTTCATGATTCTTTTAGCTCTAGACATTTTCTGTATATTTTATTGATATTTTTGTATTAAGTAAAGTTAGTTATAATTGTTATGTTTTAAGGATCTCTCAATCTTCTGTGTATTTCAGGTTCGGTTAGATCTGATAATGACAATTGTTATTCAAAGCTAAGATATATTCTTCAGAGTATATAGGGAGAGGAACTTCAGGCAAAGGATAATAATATGTTAATTAAATCCCTTAGTAATCAAAAAGATCTGTCATTACTAATGAAAGTATTTCAAAAATCAATTCGTAATTACGTAAAGCCCTTAGTATTTTATCTTTAAAAGATTAATAATAGTCTTTCCTCTATTTGTGTGGTCGGCAATTTTTGATTTTTCTGAGACTTCAAAATTGAAACGTGCTATTTTCCTCTCTTTATTTTTATATTTTTATACTTTCAAACTAACAAAAATATGGGCGTGTGGCGTAGTTGGTAGCGCGCTCCCTTAGCATGGGAGAGGTCTTCGGTTCGACTCCGGACTCGTCCAGTTAGCGCAAGTGGTTTAGTGGTAAAATCCAACGTTGCCATCGTTGGGCCCCCGGTTCGATTCCGGGCTTGCGCAGCTTAATCTTTTTGTATGTAACAATTTTAAGCTTTGCTATTCCCAGTAGTATATCTTTTTGGCTGCTAGTTTAATACCAACTGTTTATTAAACTATACAACTATATACCTGAGCCTATGTAAGTTAAATATTATTAATATTACGTTCCGATTTGTTCATTATACACTTCCATCTTTTGTATTTCGTCCTTTTTATTTTCTGGTTCTTACCTCTTTGTTCTACCTTAACCCTCTAGTTTATTCTTTTAGCTTTAGATTCTTAAATAGAATTTATGTTCATGATTCACTTACTTGTTAATCTACATGTTCACACCTTTATCACGTGATATTAATTATATACGTGACTAACGTAGTTCACATTACGTAACAATTTGAGATCACTGATTTCAATTTTAAAGTAAAAATAGTGTCAGCAACTATCTAATTAACGAATATATTTAAGTAAAATAAAAACTTTAACATATAATAAAAGTTTTTGTAACAATTCCAGAGTGAGAATTATATCATCAAGTAAACTTAAAGAACTTAAAAGTATTGTGAAGATAGAATTTCGGTTTTTTTACAGTTCTGGAGAATATTAAATATAAGCAGCAGCAATTGTATATAAGAACGCTAGTTATATATCTTTAAATTTATCTACATAGTCAAGCATCCTTATAATACACCGTCATAGTTAAATATATTCGTTTTGAAAAGAAATGCAGCTAGAAAGATTAGTATCGTTGTAAGTGTAAATATAATCATAAATAATTATCCCCAGGACATTCTTTTTTAAAATAGTTGAAATTTGAATCATTCATTTATCAATTGGTGTAAACTCAATGTCCAAAAAAAAACAATTACTCTGCATTAATATTATTATTTAGTTTTTTGGGAGGTAAGAGGTTAAGTAATTTTCTTGCAAAATATAACACCTCGTGTATAAATATAACAAAAGGTTTAAAATTCCTTGGTCTATTTACCTATTAATTAGTTTAAAAAAAGGCTTTAAGATAATTGGATTGTTGTTTACTTTTGGTGTTAGTTAATTTTTTATATTATGTTTTTTATCAAAATATAATTTATTGCTATTCTATACCAAACATAAATTTTAAATATTTTACTATTGAACGCAAAATACTACATATTGAATGAGTAAGTATGCACAACTAGGAAAAAAAAGGAGGGGGAACTTCATAGGAGTATTACAAAACTACTAAATTCGTATATCATGAAGCTAAGACTTAAAAATAGGAATCTAGATAGCCACTGTATTTAGCACCCACAGACAAATGATTAAAACACTTTCAATTCAATTCAATTTTATTTTTTCTGTACAAAAAGAAAGTGCTTTTTTTAAAATTATCACAAGATCATATTCCTTTTTTCTAAATTAATGCCTAAGTAAAAAGGTAGATATTATCTTTACTTCTCTTGTTGGGAATAAGTTTGATAACATTACTTCCCAATATCACTTAGAAGAGTTTCTGTAATTACTATAAAAATAATTGATACCAATCATTAATGTATACCAGAGCTAAATAGCATTAGGCTTATTCTAAATAGGCACACTATTAAATAAAGTTTAGACATATATACAATATTAAATTATTCCAAAAATCCTATTCTTAATGTAAAAAGTGACGGATTAAGTTACAAATTTAAATTAAATATATGGTTCTTCATCTTCTTCCTCTTCAGGTTCATCCATATTACTGAATATGCTTTCTTTTGCTATCCTTAGCATAACCTCTTCTTTGTCAAATAACGGTCCGATTTTGTTGATCCATCTGGACCTTTTGTCTATTAGAGATTTTAAACTCGAGTTTGCAGCTTTTTGCTGGGCCATATGTGATATGCTTGGATGAGTTGTTGTATTAGGTGTGCTTGAATGATGCTTCTTTCTTTTCTTTGGAACCCTGATTCTTTTAATATATGCCTGATCAAGCTGCTTATCTAAATCTTCCTTAATATTCCAATACTCTTGCCAAGCTAGCCTTTTCTTCACTATAGGTTGTAGAATTTTCTTACGTTTTTTAGTACGATGACTAACCTGCTTCAAAACCTTTTGTAGCGACCGCAATTCGGCACTGATTTCGTCATCCTCACGGCCACTGACCCAATCTATTTCACGTTGATGACCATTTTCATCCCTTGGAAGATTCAAATATATACCAACATATTTTAGCTCATTTTGAAGCCTGTCATCTAGAGTCTGATAATCCATATTCAAAGAATTAGGCCAACCTCTTCCTGGCTGGGGTACTTTTGCAAACAGACTTTCAAATCCATGCTCAAGAGCGAGATTTGGATTGGTTTCATCATCTGCCAGATCTTGTTCCATATCGTGATCACCATCATCATCTTCTTTTTTTACAGGACTTGTGCCATTTAATGGTGTTACTGCCACTGATGAGGAAGTTTCCAGTTTACCTTGCACTTTCCAGTTCTGTTCTGAGGTCGACGGTACATGCATTACTGCAGCCAACAATCTTGAAACTAAGGGACCACAAGATACTTTATTTTCAGATTCCAATACAGACTCGTCCATATCTGTCGTATAATTACCATGTGGTAATGAATCCTTTCGCAGATTAGCAATTGATTCCTTTTCTGTTGCCACCACTGTATTGGATGATTTACTAGCTTTATCAGCATTCTTTGTATTGCTATTAACAACTAATTCTGAATTGCCAGTTACAGCTGAAGTAACATTGCTTTGATTTGCCGATTTATTTTTTAAATCATTTATAGATGATGTGCCATTATTAAATGAAGAGGTAGAGTGTCCATTATTGATAGGTTGAGATTGTGGTATACCCAATTTTGGAATAATGTATGGAGTAACGTCGGGATCATAGTTTTGAGAATTTTTCAATTCAGAAGGCAAAATATTTGACTCTTGAAGAAATCGAAGATCTTCATCCGCAAAGGGTTTATAATATGGCTCTACAGATGCTAAGAATGTGGCAAATTGGATTTGATTAGTTGGCTTTGGACCAGTAAAATCACCATCTGGAATTGGGCCTGGTAATGTTTCTTTTAAATCTCGTGCTGGATAACTTGCTACGGCATATTTTTTTCGAAGTGCTTCTTCACCTGTTGCTGCTAGAGATGATTCATTAAATAGACCCAAGGCTGCTGCTGCTGCTGGTAATGTTTGGGACACTACAAACTCAGCTTTAGGATTCTGAACAGATGGATCATTTTCCATACGAGCTACCTCTTCGGGTGACATTGACTTCTTCTGCTTATCTTCTTCTTCTACTTCATTTTCGGTATTCTTTACATTATTCTGTTCTAAGGCATCTTCATTATTTTTAGCATTCTTTTCCTTAATAGCCTCATTTTCTTCAATATTACTTTTAGTGAATTCATCATTTTTTTCTATTTTTCCAATGTTATTATTTTCTGATGATAGCTTAGGCTGTAAAACATCTCTTTGTGATTCCAATTCTAAGATAAAAGTTGAATCACTTTTTGAAACATTCTTCAATAGTACTTGAAGTAATTCTAATTTTTTTTCGAGCCTAGATAGAGTATCTAATTCAGGATTTTCAGTATTATTTGTCAAGTCAATAATACTTTCAATTAATATATCACTATCATTTTCATTAAATAAGTTTGGCTGTTCAATCTTTTTAGATGACTTTCCAATATCAGCCTGTTGCTCATTGATTTGCATATTATCTGCATTAACACTGTTTTGACCAGTCAGGTGATTTTTTCTTTTTTGTTGGCTCATCGCTTAATAAAGGCTGTTTGCCATCCTGTGGATACGCATTAGGTCTATCAGGCTTCATAGCAACTTCTTTTATTTTACCCCGTCTTCCGAATCTAGGCATTCTGTGTGTCAATTGGAAGATTTTGTCACTATGCTTCAATTATCCATTCCTTCCTTGGCTATTAAGGTACAATTCCTTTGTTGATTTTATATTATGTACGCCAGAATTATCACGAATTCTTTATTTTAGATGTTCTATTTCTTTCGTAGTAATATCATGTCCGACGAGAAAAACAAAATGTTATCTAAACTTGCGATAAAAACGATGCAAAATTAAAGCAGCTATTTCAGTATTAAGAACCATTGTTAAGACACAATTCGTTTTAATCATTAGAATACTATATTCTAAGTAACTTCTAGTACTTTCCTGCTAAAAAATAAAGTAATTGTTCAAAAATTATGTTTAGAGGTATCCTAACAAAACCTTCAAGTCCTTTTCAGCTATGCATGCCTGTTTTAAGGGTTAGCAAAATAAGTAATAGCGTTCAATCACGAGCCTTTTCAAGCTTTCTTCCAACTAATAATAAAGAAACATCTACTAAGAAAGGGATAACTTCTTCAAACAAAGCTAAAGAAATCTTACTGCAAGAAAAATCTACTCTTCCAAAATTTGATTTCGATGAATTACCATCTATTGCACAAGACTTGGTTGACCAACATCGTGAACAGAGATTTTATAATAGAATAGCTGCATATGAACTACCTCTCCTAGTAAAATTCCGTCAAGAATATATACCCCCTTCTACTGATTCAGTTCTTTCTTTTAGGTACACTACATACCCGGGAGAAGAAACAACTCCTGGTAGTGTCCCTGCAGCCAGTAAAGTGGTTCTTACAATTTCAATGGATAAATTGAAATATTCTGATAAGGAGAAACATAAATTGGCTATACTTTCTGGTACCAACTACAACCCTATTACAAAAACTTTTAAGTTCAGTTGTAACAAGTACCAAAATAAATTAGAAAATAAATATTATTTAATTAATATTTGGAATCAATTGATAACAGAATTAAAGGATACCTCTGATATGTTTGAAGACGTTCCAATAGACAAAAGATATGCACAAACTATTGAAAGAAGAAGGAAAAGGAAAAGCGGTGCAAGATCCATTTGTGCATTCCCAAAAGAGTGGGAAAGACCAGAGGATGCTCCTAAGAAACTTTTTAATTTCTTTGATTAATACAATATAGCATTTACCGATAAAAAATATGTTACCTCCAAAATATTAAATATTATATAGAAACGCAAAAGTCATTATTAAATATATTCGTTAATAACTTCCACTTGTACATATGTTACGCTTGTATACTAACCTCAATACCATTGCTACTTACTATGGGCCTTCACAATGCATTTTTCATGAAAAAAATATAAATTAATTATGACAGTATTTAATTTTTAAAAATTATATAATACAGAGAATATAAAGAATGGGAAATAGAGGATGATGAGTAACAGCTGCCTAACAATGAGCTTTATGTAATGGTGGGCTGTAACGTCAGAAGGTAAATACCTAATGCAAAGTTTTATCGTATTGATTAACAAGAAACTAATTCAACAGCTTGTAGGTAGACCTTGGTACATTGTTCCCCTTGGTTTTCATCATATAAATTATAAAAGTTACCAGACAAACATTGGTAGAAGACATCATTGGAACCAATGGCCAAGTTACCCTTTGGAGTGATGGACCAACCAGCAGCGTAGATGGCACCGGCTTGTGGTGGTGGACCATCGAATTGGAATTGTCTGTTAGAGACGATAGAACCGACTCTACCCTTAGCATCGGTTAAGATACCGTTCTTTAAAGTCATAGTTAAAGTGCCATTGTTCTTGCAGGCTTGAGATTCGAAGAAAGCATCTTCTGATGATTGGGCGGAAGAAGTAGAAGCGGTAGATGTTGTAGATTCAGCTTTAGTAGCAGTGGCAGAGAATGATTTACCGTCTAAAGTGGTAGTCTTTCTTGTAGTAGCTTGGATTTGGCCATCACCGATTTGAGAGACAGCAGCGGCAGTTTGCTTTGGAGCTTCAGTCTTGGTAGTAGCTTGGATTTGGCCATCACCGATTTGAGAGACAGCAGCAGCAGTTTGCTTTGGAGCTTCAGTCTTGGTAGTAGCTTGGATTTGACCATCACCGATTTGAGAGACAGCAGCAGCAGTTTGCTTTGGAGCTTCAGTCTTGGTAGTGGTGGTAGCAGCTTGGATTTGGCCATCACCGATTTGAGAGACAGCATCTCTCTTAGCTTTAGCAGTAGAGGCAGTCATTGGAACAACAGCAATACCGAAAGAGCCTGTGTAGTCTGACATGGCATTGGCGTATTTAGAGTCTGGAGTCAAAGTGGACCATGGTTCAGATGGCTTGTAGGCAGCCATGGCAGAAGAGGCTAAGGCAGCGATAGCTAAAGTGTTTTTGTATTGCATTGTATAATGTGGGAGTGGGAGTGGGAGTGGGAGTGGGAGTGGGAGTGGGAGTGGGAGTGGGAGTGGGAGTGGTTGATTGTTGATGGATTCTTGAGTGTTGACAGGAAACTCTTCTTGCCTGAAACAACGTGTAGTATTTATACTAAAGAATTCTGCATTTTACTGTAATTCAATACTATATTATTAGCCGCTATTAACCATCCATTGCATTTTTTTCCAGGCTAGTTTTAAGGGTTCAGCATTAGCCAGCGCGAGAAAGTTTCCGGATCGAGAAATTCCGGCTGCTGAATGTTCTTCAGAAATTCCCGTATGTCTGATTTCCAATAAACTGAATTTGCCATATAAAAAAGAACTGGCTGGTAACGGTACAAATATCAGCTAACCAGCCATCGGATATCAAGCATAATGGTTTTTTGTTTCAGGGTTACAGCTATATCTAATTATGATGAACTAAGCACTGGGAACTACTTTCTAAGAATCAATCTTTTATACTCGCGGCTATAAAATGAAATTACTAATAGTGACGGATTATCTTGTTCGATAAAAAGGAGATTTACCTGATTCTATTGTTAATATTCTATTGTGAGTGACTATTTTGGATCCTCGGTGTTAAAATCTGTATTAATAAATCACCTTCTAGGAAGAATTGAAGCTTATTCAGTAAGGATTCTACAGGAGTAATATCTGTTTTATTGTTACATGAATGGTTTCATGAAACTCTTTTCCATTTTATTATAGAAGCATAGTATTTTTTTATTTTTTATTGATTAGAACTCTATTTCAAATCATTCTAACTTATGGTTAATTTAGTACAAGTATATAGTGCTTCGCCCTTCAGTTCTTCCACAGCTTCACAGATGTCCTACAGCTAAAAAAAAAAGTATGAAATATATAAAATCTTACTCACTTAAAAAATCATAAGATTAAAAAACATTCACAAGGGTTAAAGAACTTAAAATAAGACGAGCAATGTAGCCTTAATGGGTAGATATAATAATATAGTATCTACGATAAAACTTGGTGCATGTTTAAGAGCTTAAACGATTTTGCTTTTAAAGAGATTAAGTTATTTCAAAAATATATACTTACTTATATATATATATATATATATATATATATTTAATAAAGAGTAGTTTTCCTTGCTATAACCTAAAAAGGACGACAAATATTACTTCCTTTTTGCGGTGAAGTATTTATTCTGTAAGAGCATTTTTGTGACGTCAACCTATAAGCCTTAATAAAATATTATACTAGTGTATAACCTGAAAATATACCACAAAATGAAGAGACAAATTTTCTGGAATATGAAAATAAATAACTCCCTAACATAAATATAGTTTAAATTTTGTTGGGAATTCGTTTTAAGGACCTAAAATTTTGCACAACCACCTCTGATTATCTATACGCCCTTTTATTTTTTTTACTTGGAGGGGAAGGGAAGAGTTAAACTGGCGTGCACAATCCCTTTCTAATATAACAGTTACGATTGAGTTCAAGGTAAATACTTTAATATATTCTTTCAAAATAGAGGGGATTCATCCCTGATTTTTAATATCTAAGGCTTCCCCTATGACACAAATAAAAAAATCAGTATACTTGTTTAGATTTTAAAACCACATTAATTCCCGATTAATTAACAAGCCTTGAAGATATTTCTTTAACTTTTACTTATTTCTTTTGTGCTTAATATCGAATAACAAAACTAGAGAAATTTACTTCATTTCGATTAAAAAAAGCAGTCCCTAACTTCTAAAAAATATTCTAATTTATCATAGATTTAACTAAATTTTGCTTCTATATATATTTCCAAATTTTAAATTCACCTTCAAAACTTGTCTACTATAAAATGCCAAAATTTTCCAATAGTTTTACTACTGTTAACAAGGAAGAATTTAAGTGGCATTCT
Source organism: Henningerozyma blattae CBS 6284 (assembly GCF_000315915.1). Lineage (NCBI taxonomy): Eukaryota > Fungi > Ascomycota > Saccharomycetes > Saccharomycetales > Saccharomycetaceae > Henningerozyma > Henningerozyma blattae. Next base: position 755,172 of record NC_020192.1, on the reverse strand, counting down.
GTGAAACATATTGATCGGAGGCAATTCAAAAACGTTTGCAAAAATTCCTTCGAAAAACTAGGTCACAAAACAAAATTTGTGTCAAAGGGTTTATGCTCTAAAACAAGTATTACCCACGAGAATAAAGTCCTTGGCTCAGGCTTTTTCGAAAAGTTGACTGGAGAGACATTTATTGAGCAGGATCAAGACAAATATTTCCACTTATCCTCTTCTTTGGAGGGTCAAAGGAATAAGTTGAAGAACAAAATTAAAAAATTAAGTGTATACTTTTCCTTAGATTCAAACTCCGAAGAGGAGTCTAACTATAATAGACCTTCAGATTCGGAAAGTAATTGCTATAATGAATCGTATAGTTCTCAGGAAACCTTAAAAAACGAGACAGCAATAAGTACAGAACAAAAATCTCCAGTTTCGTTAGATAGGAGTAAAAGGGACTCCAATGATCAAGAGAAACAAGAAGACCCAAAATGCCAAGGGACGGAAGAAGATTCAAAGTTTCAAGGTGCAATTGAAGAAGCAACTTTTTCTCAAGAGAAAAAAGATGCCTCAGACCATAAACAAGAATATTCAGCATATAATAACATAAACGAAGATGTATTGGAAGGCTTACAAGTGAAGAAAGAAAGTAAATCACTAAATTCGCCAGGAGAAGTTCCTGATATGTTTCAAAGCAGGCGAAAGCCATCAGTGCCAGTGAAAAGTCTAGTTAATGATGTATTGAACTATTTAGATGGCTTAGAAGCACAATCAGAAGAAGTATCGAGAGAATTCCGTATAATATCTACAGACGATAATGGGTTTATGAAACAGCCCGATTTCTTTAAAGATGAGCCTGGGCTACAAGGAGTAACTTCGCGTACTTGCTTTGAAACAAGAAATAGTTACGCTGCTTTAAACAAAGGCCAAAAAATTCAGTTAATGAAAAATAATAAGGTTTGTGCCTTTACAAAATATTCGAAAACATCGACATCAAACGCTATATACATCCATAAAAATGAGATTAGTCATGTGGAATCTTTATTGAACAAACTTCAAGGTTTTCCAGAAGATGATTCGTTAAATTCTGGCCTTAACACCGGGGAGCCTGAATATTCCAATATATATGAATATTACAAGTTTAAGCTCTTAAGTCACTCTCTTTCTTATCTAAGAAGAAAGTCCACTACTAGCGACGATCCATTTTATAAGTATGAGTACAAAAAAAGAGTTCTTAGAAGACATTGCTTAGTGACTAATCCAATGTATTAATGAAGAGATATATCTACTAAAAAAATAAAATAAAATAAAATAAAATAAAAATTGTATCACCCTAAACCCAATAAAAAAGTGATTGATAGTGATCCTGATATCCGATGGTTGGTAAGCTTACTTCTCTAGTTATATAAAATTAAGCCAGCCAATCATCTTTTAGTTATTTCAATTAACTGAGAAGCAATAAAATATCTGACCAAGCATATATTCAACCGGGCGTGCAAGTATTTCTCTGAAGAACATTCAGCAGCCGGAATTTCTCGATCCGGAAACTTTCTCGCGCTGGCTAATGCTGAACCCTTAAAACTAGCCTGGAAAAAAATGCAATGGATGGTTAATAGCGGCTAATAATATAGTATTGAATTACAGTAAAATGCAGAATTCTTTAGTATAAATACTACACGTTGTTTCAGGCAAGAAGAGTTTCCTGTCAACACTCAAGAATCCATCAACAATCAACCACTCCCACTCCCACTCCCACTCCCACTCCCACTCCCACTCCCACTCCCACTCCCACTCCCACTCCCACTCCCACTCCCACTCCCACTCCCACTCCCACTCCCACTCCCACTCCCACTCCCACTCCCACTCCCACATTATACAATGCAATACAAAAACACTTTAGCTATCGCTGCCTTAGCCTCTTCTGCCATGGCTGCCTACAAGCCATCTGAACCATGGTCCACTTTGACTCCAGACTCTAAATACGCCAATGCCATGTCAGACTACACAGGCTCTTTCGGTATTGCTGTTGTTCCAATGACTGCCTCTACTGCTAAAGCTAAGAGAGATGCTGTCTCTCAAATCGGTGATGGCCAAATCCAAGCTGCTACCACCACTACCAAGACTGAAGCTCCAAAGCAAACTGCTGCTGCTGTCTCTCAAATCGGTGATGGTCACGGTGATGGCCAAATCCAAGCTACTACAAGAAAGACTACCACTTTAGACGGTAAATCATTCTCTGCCACTGCTACTAAAGCTGAATCTACAACATCTACCGCTTCTACTTCTTCCGCCCAATCATCAGAAGATGCTTTCTTCGAATCTCAAGCCTGCAAGAACAATGGCACTTTAACTATGACTTTAAAGAACGGTATCTTAACCGATGCTAAGGGCAGAGTCGGTTCTATCGTCTCTAACAGACAATTCCAATTCGATGGTCCACCACCACAAGCCGGTGCCATCTACGCTGCTGGTTGGTCCATCACTCCAAAGGGTAACTTGGCCATTGGTTCCAATGATGTCTTCTACCAATGTTTGTCTGGTAACTTTTATAATTTATATGATGAAAACCAAGGGGAACAATGTACCAAGGTCTACCTACAAGCTGTTGAATTAGTTTCTTGTTAATCAATACGATAAAACTTTGCATTAGGTATTTACCTTCTGACGTTACAGCCACCATTACATAAAGCTCATTGTTAGGCAGCTGTTACTCATCATCCTCTATTTCCCATTCTTTATATTCTCTGTATTATATAATTTTTAAAAATAAATCTGTCATAATTAATTTATATTTTTTTTCATGAAAATGCATTGTGAAGGCCCATAGTAAGTAGCAATGGTATTGAGGTTAGTATACAAGCGTAACATATGTACATGTGGAAGTTATTAACGAATATATTTAGTTACTAAAACTTTAGGATACCCAAATTTTTATTAAAATGCATATTTTGTTTAAATTTTTTGGCAATAGTTTCTAATAAAATACTTAAGAAACTTATTATTGGTATTTTTTGAATTTACCTGTTAAAAAGAAAATAATAAATGCTTTTGGTAAACGCCCATTAGGAGTAGCTGTAAATGTTGTAAATAAAATATTACTTGAGAGATAACCAAGAAGCATAAGGATGCGAGAATATATTACTATACATCTGCGAGAAAGATTTAAGGCTCAATTCTACAAAAATAAGTTTAAGCTTTCTTTTTTATTTTATTGCAAAAATATTACTTTCACCTTTTCTTAACAGCAACACCTTATAATTTAACGCATCAAACTAATGCTTTAGAATACTACAACTACTGAAATTTTAAAGTTTATTTAGCGTAACACTGACGTTATTTATTTTCGCGTATTCAAAAAAAAATACACTCTAAAATAAGTTTTTTAATCAAAGCCAAAGCAGGAGAGAAAAAGGTAACAATTATTGATAATAAACTATTTTTAACTTCAATTATATATCAGTATTCTGAATATGGAAGAGTCATTGGACCTTTGTTTGCAAGAATTGCAAAGTTCATCAGAATCTTTAAATAACATTCACTTCAAACCGCCAGGTATTTTCCATAATGCATTAACTCGTCTTCTATCACCAAATACTACAAAGCAAGAAGCAATTCCATTCACTAAAGTCATTAGAGACAGGGACCCAGAAGAGGAAGATAACCTTTTTAGTTATAATAAAAAAAGAAGAATACCGGCAAGAACGGATGGTGAAAAGGGGATCTTAGATTATTTAAGAGATCGAGAAATTACATTTAAAGGCAATCCAACTGAAAACATACCTCTAGTTCATGTACCCAACGAAATATATCTACGACAAAATGATGCTCGTTGGAGAAAAGAAAATAAATTAAGTCACAGTTGGTTATATCAACCTAATGACTCACAACATAGTCAAACAAACTTTACTACACAAGGGTCTATTGGTATGACAAAATCGCATACAGATCGTGGTGTTCTAGAACGTTTATTTACTAAATATAGTAATGATACACAGATGATACAACTTCTAAAAGCTTTACAATCTGGAAGCATTACTGTTGGTACAACAGATAATATATCTCCATCTAAAAATAATAGAAGAAAGACAATGTTCGTAGAAGATTTTCAAACTGAGTCTTTATTCTTGGTATTAGAAGAAGTTACATCTCAATTTCCAAGTGAAGAAAATAGAGTAAAATACCAGACGCTTTGGGAGGAATATTCCACTTTAACTCAACAAGTAACTTCTTTGAAAGAAGATATCGAATATCAAACATATCGTTTAAATAACACTAATACAAATAATCATGCCTCTAGTCCTCCAAGTAAATCAGTTGCTGACATGATTGCAAAGGAAGAACGTGAAATAGAGAGACTCCAAACAGAATTGAATGAGAAAAAACTCCGCTAGATTCTTCTTATATTGTAATAGCATTAATCCTTAGGGAAATAAAATATGGTCTGCATATCTGTATCTGTTCTTATGTATGACCTCAGCCAATAATAATTCGTACGGCGTTTGCATTTTTCAAAATCGCTAACATTCTCGAAAAACACAAAGACATAATTAATATTCAGGAATGTTGAAACTTTTCAGAAATCTCAAAATAAATTAAGTAAATCGAGTTCACAAATCTAATGTTAAATTGGAAGTTTATATTTTAAATCTATTCCTTTTTTTAATATTTAGATGTAATCTAGTGAAGATATCAAATATCTGGGAAAAAAGAATAAAAATAAAAGTAAAAATAAAAAGCAAAAGCAAAAAAAGTTAACAAAATCGGGAGGCATGACAGTATGTCGATGAGCAATTCACCCACCCATTTACTTCGAAAAGTTTCAACAGTTTCTAGTGTATTATTGGATAATGTAGAGCCTCTATCTGCTGGTACTAGTAGTGCAGATTTGTTTAATTCATGTAAAAGTTGTATAAGTAATAATTCAAATAAAATCATTGACGTTAAAAATAATGATAATGCAAATATTCAAATTAATTCAAAAAATAGCAGTAGAGTAACCATAAAAGATTTTAACTTTGCTAGACCGCCGGATGTTATCGAATATAATTCTGATCTTGGTGAAAGAAAAAAAGATATGCCTAATATTTTAGGATCCGAAATAGTACGAGATTTAATATCAAGGCAGAGTGATATTGGTATTCAAAAATTTAACCTTTGCATTGATTTAATTAAACATAAATCAAATAAGAAATCAAATTTTAAAACTCTAAGTTATATTAGTGATCGCTTACTAAATGATTTAAATTTTAAAGATAAGTATCAAAAAAGGTTATCAGATGGGAAATCCATTATATTTAATGATAAAATACTTTTACAAAATAATTGGCAAAATTCAATAAACTGTTCAACTACGACAGATACTTCATTGTATCAAAATTTTGAATTATTAATTCATTATTCAAATAAACTTAATAAACAATCCTTTACGTATGATAATTCATTATTACCATTGCTATTAAAAAAAGAATATATAAATTCTTCATTTTCAGTTAATACCTTAAAACAGAGTAAACGCCAAGTATTTTTAAAAACTCAATTAATTGAATTGGAAAATCAAATTTTAATGGACAAATTAAATGAATTAGATAATTTATTACAATATTTAAATTCTAAAAAGCACAAAATTGTTAAAAAGATTAATTATCTGGATAATGAAAAACAATTAACCAATAATTTAACCAAAAATATTAATGAAAGAATAGATTTCTTACAAGAATATAACCTCTATAAAGAAAATTCTGAAAATAAACTTGATATCGAATTAATTGCAAACGAGAAAGATAAAATAACTATAAGTAATGATGATTCAAGTATAATCACATCTACTACTTCGATAAATATGAGAGATAATGATGAATATCTACAAAGAAATAAGGATGATTATATAATCCGAAATATTCATTGTGATAATAAAAATTTTAATATTCATTATGATAATTTATTAAATTATAATGTTCCTAGTATAAGAAAATACTATGCATCAGGATCAAAACTTGGTACGTTAGAAAATTATAATGATTCGAATAGTATATCATGTCTTGATTTTGATATACCATTTGGTAAATTATATTCTACTAACAAATTAGATAATTCAATTAAAGTATGGGATTTAAATAGGTTCAAACAAATTGGTATTAAACATAAAGCACATTTAACAACGATTAATTGCATTCAATTATATTCCACAAAAGATTTATTAATTACTGGTGGTAAGGATGCCTTAGTTAAATTATGGGATATTCAATCGGAAAAATTTTGTGAGGATGAAGAAGAAAATTCTATTGAACCATTGAATGAAGATTCTATTTCTTTAAAATCATTGTTTGACTTACATTCTGATGAGATTACATCGCTATTTATGCATGAGAATAATTTAGTAACTGGGTCACAAGATAAAACTATTATACATTGGGATTTAAATTCAGGTAAAAATATTCAATCATTATTAATTGGGTTTCCAATGGAAAATCAAACTGTAAATTATATTGACCATAATAGAAAGAATAATTTTCGAGTTGAAAATAAACCAATAATTGGAGCTTTACAATGTTTTGATTCAGCTTTAGCTACTGGAACAAAAGATGGTATTATACGATTGTGGGATTTAAGATCTGGTGAAATTGCTAGGAAATTAATAGGTCATCAAGATGCAATTACTAGTTTAAAATTTGATACTAATAATATTATTAGTGGATCATTAGATGGTAGTACAAGGATTTGGGATCTAAGACAAGATCAATTGATTGATTTGTTTAAATATGATTTGCCAATAAAATCATTAGATTTCGATGATAAGAATATCGTTATTAATACATTTGGTAATTCTAGAATAAATGTTTATAATAAATTAACACATGAACATTCGGATCATTGCAATATATTAGAAGATAATCACTCTGTGGAATATTTACGCTATAAGGATGGTTATTTAATCGAAGGTAGAAATGATGGTAAAATTAATTCTTGGGTAATATAGAATAATGTTTAAATATATATGTATGTAAGTGTATATAAATATATATATATATTAATGCTTAGAATTGTGAAAAAAAATTATTTTTTTATATATCATATAATTAACCACGTAGAGCTCTTAATCTTTCAGCCAATTTATCTTCTTTCTCATCTGACACTTGAACTTTATTTGAATCATTTTTAATTTCTGGTAACGTATCGACTCTCGCAGATTGTCTTAATTCAATACCGTTTTCATCAGCGACTTTATTCATTAGTTCATCTACTTTATCATTATCAACCACTATCGCGTCAGTATTGGTACCCATATCTTCATATACGTTTACTGAAGTATCTAAATCTTCGAATTGAGTATCGAATTTGTCCATAATCATTGTAATCTGTTGTAAGTTCATTGTTTTTAAGGCTCTATCCATGCCAATACACACTTGATTCATTGAATTTGATACTTGCCTCATTGTGACTGCTGTTTGAACTCGTGAAGCTACTGAATCGATTCTTGATGATAATTTCAATAGTTGTAAACGTTCATTCTTTTTCCTTATAGCGTTTGAAGCATAAATTTTAGCAATTTCTTGATTATCATCATTATTGGAATTTTGTAGTATTTTTTTCAATTTATTGGTTTCTTTCGTTTCTTCTTTAGATGCTTTCAGAGCTTGTTTCTGTAATTGTTTTGAAGTAAATTTCAGTTGAAAAAGAGTATTTTCTAATGTCGACATAACTATAAATTTTTTTATTTTTATTTGATATCTAAATGAATACCCTATATAGTTGTTGTTTGTCTTTTATTTGGTAATTTTATACTATTTTATGTTTTTTTTTTTTTTTTTATTTTTGGTATTTTAAAAATCATAATTTTCTTAAAATTTACGCTAAATATGGAAGAAAAAGTTATTTTAACTTAAGGGGCCGCTTAGATTGAGACCTAGTTTTGCTTGATCTAAAGACCTTCTCGGGCCTCTTAACCCTAAGATCTTGATCCTGATTGAAGTCCGAAAACTCAATGTCTCCGGGAACTTGCCTTAATAAGGAAAAACTATGAGCCGTTACATATCTTTGAGTCTAATTAATTATTTCAAATAGATACTTTATGGTTATATGTCGTCCTCTAACTAAATAACATATATAAAACTATAGAAGTGTATAAAATCACACTTGAAAAAGGCCGATTAGTATAAAACTATCACTCAGTACGTAATATTTTACGCTCAACAAGGTGTGTGTGTAATAACTTCAATATTTATAGAGAATAATAATAGATTCAAAAAGTTAAGATGTAATATGAAATACGTACGATATTAGAATCCTTTGTATTGGTATTATTGTCAATCATAATTTAAAGAATAATAGTAAGTATTTTATAATATACAAACCTCCTGTCCAGAAGGATAGGAATAAATATTATATAAAATACAAAGATTAGGCGTCCAATAAAACGTTGGCAATTTAAATATTTTGTTTTGGACAAGAGAAGTCAATTCATTGTCGTCTGTAGGTAAAAAAAAATATTCACCTAATTAACCTCACAAGTGTTGTATATTTCTCATGCTTAGTATATCTTGTAGTAGTTACATGATGTTACTCCAGAGACAATGAATTATCCAATTGAGGTTTTTATTAGCAACGTATATTTACGTTATACTCTTTATCGGAACTTTATGGTATGAGCTATAGATATATATATATAGCTCTAAGCTAATCTCGATGATTTTCAATAATTTCAGTTCAACAAACGCTCTGTTAAGCTGTTGTAGAACAAGATATTCTAGCCAGCCATAAACGCTATATCTAAATTAAAATATCAAATCCATTGGTGCCAAGATTATTTGCATAAATACACTATCCTATATACCACAGGGCAGACGGAAAAATTAGACTCATATGCTAGAGGTCATAGAACCCTACTGAAACCATGTTTCATTTTTCACTCTGGAATATCCTACTTCAACTGCATTCATAAATATAGGCAACGTTTAGTTTTTTTTCAATACGTCATTGGTGTATGATGTGGTGACCTATGATATGTTACGGTTAGAAGTTAATTATATGAAAGGTAAAAGAATGGAAATCGGTATGAAACGCTCTATGGAGTCTAAATTATTACATTTAGGTGTACCTATTGATCTGAACAAAGAAAAAAAAGAAGGTACCTGGCTATCCAGATGCTTACATTGATGATTTAGAGATAGAATTTGAACAAAAATCCTATGCAGAAGATGTCAAATGGTTGCAGAAAGTTGTTGGCTACTGTTCTTACGCTGGTTTTAAATTTATGTATAACATATTATACTATGTGAATGTTTTGGCAAAACATGCACTTTATCCATCTAAGAAAGTTAAAAAGCTTGCCAGACAACTGGTTCAATACTTATGGGATCACAAGTCCGATAAGTTGCAATGGTCAAAACAAAATTCACATACTATTGAATTAGATACTTTGACGGATTCATCATTTGCCGCTCAGGAAGGGTACAAATCTCAAATTGGTCGTTTCTATCTACTTAATGATAAGATTATCACTGGTAAATCAACTACAGCTTCACTAACATGTACATCATCGTCCGAAGCTGAACTGGTCGCTGTTGCTTAAGCTATTCCAACACTGTTTTGCTTAAAAGAACTGATTAGACAATTATCTGATGATGAAGTCATTTGCTCCGTCATTACTGATTCTAAACCTACAATATCATTGATAACAACTGACGACGATAAAAAATTCCGCAATAGATTCTTTGGATCAAAGGCCATGAGGCTAAGAGACGAGGTAAAGAATAACAATCTCCAAGTTTATTATATTCCGACCAAAGATAATATAGCGGTGCTAGATATTAATGGTCTTTATACATATAACAGTAGATATACTGTTTTAGGATGAAAGATAGTATAACATGAATATACGTTGCTAATAAAACCCCCAATTAGAAAATTTGTTGTCGTTAATTAAAGTACATCATGTAGCTTCTACAGGATATACTAAGCATGAGAGGCACATAACTCTTGTGAGGTTAATTAGGTGAAAAAATTTTCACTTATAGACGGCGATGAATTGACTTCTCTTGTACCAAAAAAAAAAAATAATGTATAAATTGCCAATATTTCAGTCGACATCTAATCTTTATATATTTTCTTTGATTTTAATTCCTACTCAAAAGGGTAGGAGGTTTCTATCCTTTAAAACAATCAATAAAAAAAGAATAAGAATTATTCTCTAAATTATGACTAACAGCAATACTAATATTAAGGATTCTAATGTCGTACAAGCGGATATATTAACCAAGCCAGTATCGACTATAACTTTCGAAACATTATCAAACAATATTTTTTTATTAATGATGTATGACTTATAGGTGGTATGTCAGAGTTGTGGCTTTATTATGCTAATGGCTAATAAAAACTGAATATTGTTATAATTGTGGCTTTTATGCAACAACTAATAACAACTTAATATTAGTAATAACCCAACATTCATTAAGCATACGTGGTCTCACCACTAAAAAGTGTTGGATCTTTATGGTATGATTTGTTCTTATAATTGTCGTCCTCTCAGCTAAATAACGTATATAAAAATTACAGAAGCATATGAGAACGGGCTCTTTATATAGTCCGAGAAATGCAGGTTGTATAAGAATATCACTTAGTAGGTAACATTTCACGTTCAAAACAAAACAAAAAAAAAATAAACACCCCAGGTGGTGATATTAAGAACGTATTAGGATGTGACAAATTTTATTTTAGTATCAGATGATCAACTCGTTAAAAGAAAAATTAATGATGCTTTATTTATTTAAATTTTTGTTTTTCATTTTTTTTTTATATTTTTTAACTAAATCCAACAATACAATAAAATATTCATATTAGCAAAAATATATAAATATAAATACAAACTTATTAAAGCTACGACAGTGTCAGAGCTGTGGCATTATGTGTCATAGTTGTGGTTTTGTGTTAATAGCTAATAAAGCATGAATTTAGTTGTAAATGTGGCTTTATACAACAACTAATAACAACTTAATATAATTAATAACCCAACAAGCATACGTGGCCTCACTACTAAAAATACCCTAATACCCTATGAATTTGTCCATTTTTTGGAGTATAAATCACCACGAAAATATCCCAAAAGTTTATAACTGTTCATTGTATATACTGTACATATATTATATTCCCTTTCGAAATAAGTAAGGAGATTTTTCTATACTAATAATATAATAATTATTCAAACAGGTTACTTAACTAAGATTTAAACTATGAGCAATAATTTTTTGAACAGTTCGACCGCTGATTAATACTTGTGAATAAGTTTATGCTAAAAGGTGCAAAAAAGATTATATTCAGAGATAAGACTTGAGAGGAGTCGGAGTTTACAAGAGATCTGAGGAGGAGTGAGGTTCAAGATTAAGTTAGGGACAGGGTGGCTTTTAGAAGTTTACCCTTGGAAAATAGGGTGATAGGTAAATATTTAGGTACCATTCTACTATCATCAGCAGACACTACATTTGGAATGTATAACCGGGTAAGATATACAGATTTATATAGTGAGAACTGTTATATGTACCGTAGGAAAATCTTACAACACAAGGCAGAAAAAAGAAAGGATGTCACGTGATATCACGCATTCTCATGAGAAAATGTCACGTGGTGTGAGCTACGTTAGTTACCTGTATAAATTAAGATCAGGTGATAACGGAGTGAACATGTAGATTAACAAAGTAAATGAATCATGAAGATAAATTTACTGGGATTCAAGAGAGTTAGACATTGTTATACAGTGTTTCAGATGTAAATACGATTACTTTTATTTAGACATATATAGTAAATACTATAATTAAAATGAATATATTTCTTAAATAGTGTTTTTTCGATATAAACAGAAAAACTGATTTTAAATAATAAGTCACGTGATCAACGTCTTTTACCACTCTATAGAAAATGATATAATCATATTCCAGCAAAATTCTATTTAAGAATCTAAAGCTAAAAGAATAAACTAGAGGGTTAAGGTAGAACAAAGAAGTAAGAAACAGAAAACAAAAAGGACGAAATATAAAAGATGGAAGTGTATAGTGAACAAATCGGAACGTAATAATAATAATAATAATAATAATATTTAACTTACACAGGCTCAGGTATAAAGTTGTATAGTTTAATAAACAGTTGATATTAAACTAGCAGCAAAAAAAATACTACTAAGAGTAGCCAAGATTAACATTGCTGCAAAAAAAATAATGGTTCCTAGCGGGATCGAACCGCTGATCCCCGCGTTATTAGCACGATGCCTTAACCAACTGGGCCAAGGAACCATTTGATGATTGTGTTTTGTTGTAGACGAGATCGACTTTATACTCATCTACAAGTTGCTAACTAGAAATTATACATAACACTGAGCAACTGCTAGTTGCATCCCTGTGAATATCTGTTCGATGCAAAATCTCTACTAGTTAGCCATCATTACTCAAACTGTGCACTCCTACCCTTGTAAGTAAGTTTATAAACAGACCAATTAAAGTAAAATGGAAAAGCTGGCGTTGACCTTTGAAAAGTATTTAAAGGCCAGCTTTTTCAGACTTAAGACATAAATTTATAGTTCTTTCATATAGTTATTTAGTTTAAGAACAACAATTTTACTGGGATTTCAAGTATAGTTAGACATTGTTATACAGTGTTTAAGATGTAAGACGATTACTTTTTATTAGAAATATATAGAAAAATACTATAACTAAATGAATATATTT
>NC_020192.1:733536-742386 GCF_000315915.1 Henningerozyma blattae CBS 6284 | reverse complement strand
TAATCTCATCTTCATCAAATTCAAAATTTCTAGTAGAACCTATTTTAGATGTAACATTAGCTTTAAATCGTGCAATAATGGTTTCTTCTGGATTACTCTTCTGTTGCGTATTTACTGAATAATCAGGGATTTTAAAGTTTGTAGTGGTAATTACTCTATTTTCATTAGGTATATAAAAGAAATATCCAAAACTCTGTGGATCTTTTGACAAAACCACTGCTTGTAAGCTTGGTGCAGATGTTTTCTTAGATTTATGATTCCATATCGTAGCTGGAGCTCCAAAAGGTAAAAAATTACGTAATATTATCTTAACAGGCAATTCGGATATTACATTTAATGGTGCATCTTTAGTAATCTTATTATATGTACAGTTTCTCATTTCCGCAGATACCCTTAGCTGCATAGTGCCAAAATTTAAGTGATAATTTAGCTTGTAACAGTAGTGTTCTAGTATCCGTTATAATTGTTCGAATTGCTCTTTCTGCTCTAGCATTAGCCGAGTGATCTTGAGTTGAGGTAAATCTTAATTGAATTCCTTTTTCTCAGCTAATTGTTTCAAGTTATTATTGGTAAACTCAGAGTCTCTGTCTGTAATAAATTCTTGTATTGCTACAGTAGGTAGGTGATTTAGTCTTAAGTGAGCCTCTAAAAGTGATATTTTAGAAGATTTTATTATTCTTACTTTTTTATTTGTAATTTCATTTGTATATTCTGCAATTATTTGCTTAGTAGGAACCCAAATTGTATGATCCATAATTTTTGTTGGTATTTTATAATTATTGACAGTTGAAAAGTCATATTTTCCAGATTCAAAACCATATCCAACTATTTCCCATAGTTTGAATGCAGATAAAATTATTGCATCTTCATATGGAGCCAAATATGTAAACATATGGATAATTTTATTATTATCACCTCGAATTGGTAGAAATCCATAACCTTCAAAATAAATTGGTTTTTCTTGATCATCATTTCCTACTCCATAATATGATGGACCAGGGTTTTCTTTTGTTAGGGGAATAAAGTCAACTAGTTGCTCTTTGAAAGGTGTCATGCTAATTCCTGATGCAGTATCAATAACCACAAAGTCAGAAGTTTTGTCTGATGTATTAACCAATCTTACTATATTATTATTATTATTCTCTTTGGTATATTTATTATGATAAGTTTGATATTTTATAGGCAGTTTATTTTTGTATTTTTCCACATTCATCCTATTGTTGTTCATATTGCCCAAGAGTATTTGGATAGTTTTTGCATTGCCTTTCCTGTCCTGGATGTATGCCATTTTTTCTTTTGATACTCTTTATAGTATCAACAATATTCTGTATATATTCTGTAGGTGACATATTTTCTTTGTCATCACTATTTAAACTAGCTAATCTAATATCAACCATCATATCTAGTTGAGTATCGTTCTACTTTCTTCACAGTACATTTTTCTAATAAGATAATGTTCTACTAATGGAATATCATCAGCTGAATTACATTTAGTAATGTTATCAAAGTTCCATTTCTTTATAAATATCATGACCATATTAATCCAATTAGAAAATCAAGTTTTGGTGATTTATTTTCGTAATAAAATTTATGACTTTCACCATTGTTGGTGATAAATTCATAATAATCTCCTCTGTCATCTCTTAGTGACATTAGATTTACAACATCTGATAAATCATCGATGGTGACAAACGGAACTAGTACGGATACCGAACACAATAGAGTAATAACCACTTGAACTTGTTTCTTTGACCAATGGCACTTTTAGCAGTGAGGAATAAAATTCTTGAAGTTTTCGTTCTTCAAGATTTGGAACACTTTTATCACCTAACAACCGTTGCATGTATGTAGATATTGATAGTGGCCAAAAGGGGTAGTGAAGCCGATCAAATCTTCAGTATCCGGGATCCAGCGGGATCTGATGATAGTTCGAATGTGTAGAATCCAGAGTGGTGAAAAGAGCATGATCACCGGAGCTTGGTTAACAAATCGTCACGGATCTTTAAGTGTAACTGGAGGACCAGTGGTTCGTACATAGGCGTATAAAAAATAATCTATTTTCTACGTAATTCGTTTTCTAGATATGCACATCTTTCCAACAGCTGTTGGATTTGGGATCTATATTGCAAGGTGATGTTTTCCAATTCCATGACACGACGGTTTGTGGAAGTGAGAGGAGGTAATGCTATGGAGGGGATAGGAGGGGGAGGGGGAGGGGGAGGGATATTTTCAATGATGTGGATGTGGATGCGAGAGGTTGGTCTGCTGGTGGGGAGGGAGTGGATACGTGGATGAGCGAGGAGAGATGCGGCAGCCTGCTTGGTGAAGGGTTTGAGGATGTGATAGTTGCAGTTGCATTTGCATTTGCATTTGCATTTGCATTTGCAGTTGCAGTTGCAGTTGCATTTGCATTTGCATTTGCATTTGCATTTGCAGTTGCAGTTGCAGTTGCAGTTGCACCGCCCTTAATGGCATTGGCGCTCGCACGACGAGGCGTAACAGTCATGGATATGATATCGTGGGTCCCACCGGGCGAACACAGTCTGTTTTTGCGCAGACTTGTGTTACCGAGGATGCCGGGTGCCGGATGACGTGTGCGACGATGCAGGGCCAGAGGTCTTGCTCTACCGTGGTGCAGTTTTTTAAACAGGCCACATGCATTACAAAGAACGTTAAGATCTTCGTCTCGACGCCATAGAGGAGTGGCCGTTGTTTTGCAGTTGGCACATACGTGACGTGGAGGAGGCGTGTGAGAGGTGTTGGCGTGAGGTGGAGAGGACACGGTCACGTGGGGAGTCATTAGTGGTGGGGGTATTATGGTCGAAGGAATGAATGGCAAAGGCAAAGGTACAAAGCGGGAGCAGGGCGACAGGCGAACAGCGAAAATTACAGCGTGGCTTGGAGTCGGGTCGGATACGCAAGCACAACTATAGCATTAGATATAACTACGTATATATATATATACATATACATATACATATATATAGATATACACATATATATATATACATATATATACACATACATACGTGCACACATATATATACGCCTGAGCATTCAGATCCAAATCCCAAATCCCAAATCCAAAGATTATCGCCTCCATCCACACTGACATCTTCCTAATTGCGATCTCGAATCTGGCTGGCATAGGGGCGCCGCACAATGGATCCCCGGTGTGAGATCGCACTGCCCGATGCGGTAGCGATCACGGGCAGGCGCGTGGGGGTGTCTGCGGGTGCCCCACTCGGCGCACCCAAAACGGTAGGCAACGCGGCGAGTGTGCGACGGGTCTGTGCGGGCCAGAGCGACAGGCAGTGCGGAGAATGCGCTGCAGCAGCCGGCACAAGAGAAGAAGAAACGGGCACGCGTTACGTAACCGCTACGCTACGAGAATGTCAGCGTGTGTCCCGATGCAGCAGGGCGTTACCCGATGCAGCAGGGCGGTACCCGATGCAGCAGGGCGGTACCCGATGCAGCCCATATCCGGCGGGATCCTCGCCCGATGTGGCAGCTGCGGATGCGCGTTGCCTGATGCGATGTCCCGATGCAGAGGGTGTGTGCGAATCGGGCAACGGGATCTGCACGGCCGATGGCGTTTCCGGATTGTGCAGCGGTGCCGGCAACGATTCCGAGGCAATAAGGTGGTGCACAGAGTGGGGCGCAGTGGAAGGCATGCTGAGTCATGTGCGGCAGGCACCGCGGAAACGAAGGGAAGTGGCAGGAAACGAAGAGAAGTGGCCGTCGCGGTCGGAGATAAACTTAGCTCCGAGGGTGGAGGCCGTCGGGATAGCGGTTGCCTGGAGGCCGTATTTGCATTGCATTTTGTGCGCTTGAAACGGAGGCTTTGCCCAAGACGGCCAGATCTAGCCGTGTTGGGAGCGGATGGTGTGGTGTAGTGGTGTAGTGGTGTAGTGTAGCGTGAGAAGTGGCAAAGCACAGGCATGCAGTGCCGTAGATCTAGTCATGCATGATATCACGTCTAGTCATGAGGCACTAAGACCTAGAGTGTTTGTAGTTGCTTGGTTGCTTGGTTGCTTGGTTGCTTGCTCGCTTGCTCGCTTATAGACAATATTGCTTTGCAATAGCACTTGTATTAGTCCGAATTTTCACTTCCGCTCGGCCTCGCGTCATGAAAATAAATATTCAATAGACTGTTTACAAAGATTTACACAAATACAATGCCAATGCCTATGCCAATGCTAATACTCAATACGCGATTGTAGTGCGATTGTGGTGCAGCTGTAGTGCAACTGTAGTGCAAATATATACAAGCGTACAAGCGTACAAGCGTACAAGCGTACAAGCGTACAAGCGTACAAACATACAATCATACAAACATACAATCATACAAACATACAATCATACAAACATACAATCATACAAACATACAATCATACAAACACCACACCCTTCCCCACACCATCCTCACATGCCAAACCAAAAACAATCGAGTGATTCGTTTCTAGACCCCATCGTCCTAGAAAACATCGAACTCCGCGATTTAAACTCCCCTCCTCCCCTCCATCATGCTCAAACCACCACCGCCACCGAATCGCTCGATCTCGAAGATGTAGAAGCTCGCATCAAAAACTTGTCCTTCCAAGGCATACCAAACTCCATGCGACCTCCATTATCCACGGTTCATCGTAAACAACAACACTCTCACCCACCTGCCTCCCACAGTAACCGCAATAGCAACATAGACATGCTCTCCACAGATTCCATGGAATGCCAATTACAAACTCTCAGTTCACGTCTACCATCCTCCGCGTCGTTGCCCCCACAAAGAAGATCCACAATGCCCAACCTATCCTCCAGAAGATCCTCTACTTGGAAAAAGGAATTCGACAACGCCTTTAGGAAAATCTCTGTCTTGTCCAAGTTGAAAACTGCAAGATCCACCAACGCAACGGCAAATGCGAAAAAACATGACACTTTACTTTTGGAACAAGATGATTTGAAAGACCTCTTTACAAGACAATTGGCTTCAGATCTCATCGACTCTCTTCTAGCGGCTTCCCCCGCAGCACTTTTCGCAAGCACTCAATTCCTAAGAGATGAACATGGTCATAAGAGAGCTCCACTTCTATTGGCCATGTTGGGTGTAAGAGTAGAACCTATCGATGAGGCAAATTTACTCTCCTCATCAAATGATCATTCACTTTTACAACAACAAAGAGAACGTGAAAGAGAAAGAAATATCCAACGACAAAGAGAATCCTCTCCTCCTCATATGGGACCTGCTTTGACCAATGTCACTTCAAATGGTTCTTCAAATACATTGAACAATCTAGAGAAAAATCAATCAAATGGGTTATATTTCAAAATCCTATTAGAATATGGTATTGGTGAAAATAGAATGAAATGGTCCATCATCAAATCATATAAGGATTTATTACAATTACATTCCAAATTGAAAAGAGTCTCCTTCCAAGATACAACTTTAAATAAATTGTACATCGATCATAATAGATATCGAAAGATCCATATCCCTCATTTCCCCAGATTCAAAGATAAACCTTCCACCACTCATCATCATCCATCAAATATAACCGCCAATGCTTCCACAAACATCAAACGTAATTCCACTTTACAAGTACCGGATCTACAAAATAATATCTCATCAAATCAATCAATCCGATCGTCAATGAATTTTAATAATAATAATAATAATAATAATAATAATAATAATAATAATAATAATAATAATAATAATAATACTCAACCTCCACTATCTAATCCAAACCCAAATGAAACAACTTCAAATAATATCGATGATACTCTTTTACCAATGTATCTAAGATTGGAAAAATATTTGAAATTATTAAATCTATCTCTTTGTCTAAGACCTCAAGCAAATCGCTTATTCCAATTTTATGAATTTAGTCCCATTAGTAATTTATTAAGTTATGAAGATGGATATCAAGGTAAAGAAGGCTATTTAATCATTGGTTCATCTGCCACTACATCTGGTTGGAGAGTTTCACATTTCCCTCGTTTTAGTGATTTTAATGAAATGATTAAAAGACATACTACAAAATGGTTTCTAGTAAGACATTCTTATATCACCTATGTTTCTGATTTATATTCCACAACTCCATTAGATGTTTTCCTTATCGATAGTGATTTCAAAATTAAATTATACGGTAATAATAATTTGAATCTATTAGATTTGGATTTGAATTGGAAATCAATAGAAATTAATAATTTCTCTTCCAAATTCATCATTCTTTTGGAAAATAAAGAACGCAAATTACAATTAATCACTAAAAATCAAAACTCATTGAAACAATGGATCTTATCCATCCATCAAATGGCAAAATCTTCAGTATGGTCCAAACAAAATAGATTTGCTAGTTTTGCCCCCATTAGACAAAACGCTTATTGTAAATTATTAGTTGATGGTAGAGATTATTTCTGGGCATTATCCGATGCTTTATTAATGGCTCAAGATGTCATTTTCATTCATGATTGGTGGTTATCTCCAGAATTATATATGAGAAGACCCGTAAATGCAAATCAAGAATTTAGAATCGATAGAATCTTGAAGAAAAAGGCTCAAGAGGGGGTCAAGATCTTCATTATTGTCTATAGAAACGTCGGCAGTACTGTTGGAACTGATTCTCTTTGGACTAAACATTCCATGCTATTATTACATCCAAATATTCATTTGTTAAGATCCCCCAACCAATGGTTACAAAATACTTATTTTTGGGCTCATCATGAAAAATTTACCATCATCGATAATACTATCGCATTCATGGGTGGTATTGATTTGTGTTATGGTAGATATGATACCCCTGATCATGTCCTAAGAGATGATAACGATGATATTAGATTTCAAAATTTCCCCGGTAAAGATTATTCCAATGCAAGAGTCTGTGATTTCTTCGAATTAAATAAACCTTTTGAATCCATGTATGATAGAAATGAATTACCAAGAATGCCATGGCATGATGTTCATATGATGACTGTAGGTGAAGCCGCAAGAGATATTGCAAGACATTTTATACAAAGATGGAATTATGTACTAAGACAAAAGAGACCAAGTAGATTGACTCCATTATTAACTCCTGCAAGTGATTTCACACCTGATGAATTGAAAAATTCTCCATTTTTCAGATTATTAAAATCAAGATCTACTTGTGAAATCCAAATCTTAAGAAGTACTGGTTATTGGTCCTTAGGTTTGAAACAAACTGAAAAATCCATTCAAAACGCTTATTTGAAATTAATTGAAACAAGTGATTATTATATTTATATTGAAAATCAATTCTTTGTCACTACTTCCTCTTGGGATGGTGTTGTCATTGAAAATAAAATTGGTGATGCTATTGTTGATAGAATTATAAAAGCTCATAGTGAGGGAAAACCTTGGAAAGCCATTATTATTATCCCCTTGATGCCAGGTTTCGATTCTCCTGTAGATACCCCAGAAGCATCATCTTTACGTTTAATCATGCAATGTCAATATCAATCAATTTCTCGTGGTGAAACTTCTATTTTTGCTAAATTAAGAAAATTAAATATTGAACCTATTCAATATATTCAATTTTTTTCATTAAGAAAATGGTCTACCATTGGTCCATTTGATAAAATCGTTACTGAACAATTATATGTTCATGCCAAGATTTTAATTAGTGATGATAGAAATTGTATCATTGGTAGTGCAAACATTAATGAAAGATCTCAATTGGGTAATAGAGATAGTGAAGTCGCTTGTATTATTAGAGATACTGATTTAATAAAGACAAAGATGAATGGTAAGACTTATTATGCAGGTAGATTTGCATGGGAAATGAGACAGAGATTAATGAGAGAACATTTAGGTTGTGATGTCGATTTAGTGGAAATTGTCGAAAGACAATTTGGTAGATTAAAAGATTTAGCAAAATTAAATTGTTCCACTTTACATACTATTGATAATAATGCCAACAGTTATAAACAAATCAATTCTGCCATGGTAGAATTAGCTTATCGTGAAGTCTTTGATGTAGATTATTCTAATACTTGGCAAAAAAAATATTCCACTTTTAATAATTTGAAGAATCATGGTATTTTGAACTTATTTGATAATAATAATGATATTGATGATTATGAAGAGGGAAGAGATGGAAATGAAAGAGATAATCAACTTCCATCTAAAAAGGCTCCAACTTTAAATCCACATGATACATTATCACCATCTGCAATGTTAGAAAATCCAATTGGGAAAAAATCGAAAATTCCATCAAGAAATAAATCGAAAAAAAATAAACCATCTCCAACTCCTTCTATATCTCCATTTACCATGCCAGGAAAATCAAATAAAGGAAATAATTATAGAAATTCAACAACCATTAATGAAGAAAATGGTAGTGATAATGATAATGATAATGATAATGATAATGATAATGATGAAGAAACATCTGTTAGTAGTAACGGTAGTAGTACAAATACAACTGTTCTTCCCGCTTCAGATTCTACTTCTGATGAAGTTTATAAGAATTTCACTGCTAGATATCATTCCTTTAATTATAGAGCCGGTGATGATAATATAGGTATTAGAGATAATAAACCTTTAAGTACAGACCCCAGATTAGTTAATAATGTTGACCATGAAAGAGAAATTGAAGGGTTTGGCCCGGATGGATGGAGTAGTGTTACACCTCAATTTAAAGAATCTGTTACAGAACAATTACGTGAATGGGCAATTAAGGCCTTATCTACAAAGACCTTTGATGGTGATAAAGCTCCAAAGAAAAGTTATGACTTCTTACCTGACAAAGATGACATCGAAGCTTATTTAGCTGATCCAAAGATAACAAACTCTCAAAAATGGGATATCCTAAAGAGAATTAGTTATTACAA
>NC_020192.1:395693-406865 GCF_000315915.1 Henningerozyma blattae CBS 6284 | reverse complement strand
AGTAAAATGGAAAAGCTGGCGTTGACCTTTGAAAAGTATTTAAAGGCCAGCTTTTCAGACTTAAGACATAAATTTATAGTTCTTTTATATAGTTATTTAGTTTAAGAAGAACAACAATTATATTCGTAAGTTCGAAGTATTAACTGGTGTTAAGTTAATAAGATTGTTAAATTAAGTTTTTGGTAGTTACTATTTAAGTGTATCGTACTCCTAAGTTGGTTTACAACAAAAAATGTTGTAGACATATGCTAAACAATAAAAAGTAATGTTCTCAAGTTTAGGCTTTAAGCAAACGATCACGTAATCCGATGACTACGAGTCATACAATTTTACAGTCGTGCGCTCACGCAATTATATGACTATAAGTCGTAATATCATGCAATTGTCAATTGCTTGACAAGTTAATAAACTAATATTAGGATAAATAGGGCTATTAGAAACTATTAATAGGGCTACTATCCATCAAGTATTCATAAGTTTATAGTTCGTCCATAATTAATTTATAGTTATAAGAAGAACAAGTTATTATTTAAGTACAAGTGGTACTCTAGCTTTTAGTGTAAAAGTCGAATAACTCAAGAATAATTCAGGGTTGTGTAAACCCTAAGCCCTTATAGTATTATTAGTATCGTCCCGAGACGATTACAACAAATTCTTGAAGGGGAATGTGTTTTTAAAAACGTTATTATATCTAATGCTCGAAATATCAAGATGGCAACTATATATCTATAGGAGATGAATTTTGCTGGAATATGATTATATCATTTTCTATTAAGTGGTAAAATACTTTTATCACGTGACTTATTGTTTAAAATGTGTTTTTCTGTTTATATCGAAAAACACTATTTAAGAAATATATTCATTTTAATTATATTATTTACTATATATGTCTAAATAAAGTAATCGTCTTTACATCTTGAATACTGTATAACAATGTCTAACTCTCTTGAATCCCAGTAGCATTTGCTGGAATTCTAGAGGGTCTGACATTACGATGACGGGTTTATTATGGTAAAAGAAATAGAGGTATTAATATTGAATGTAGAATAATTTGCATTTATAATATTCAATCTGTTTCAAAGGAATCTAAGAAACTTAGAATAAATTTTCCATGTATGTCTAGAAATATTGTTTTCATGGGGAAATAAATCAGGCAAATTAAACAATTAGAAACTTTTCTACTCAAATAAAAAGGAAAACTAAAAAAAATAAAAACGACATGTTAGACAATCAATTCTTTTTAACCTTTATTGCAGAGTGTAATACTTGATTTTCTATTGCACTTACAGATTTATTCAAATTACTTATTGTTATCATTATTTACGAGATTTCGCTTGATGGTGTCGAGTGGAAAAAAATATATCTAACCATCGCAGAAAATAGTAATAATATTGACATTAAAGCAATGGAATGTGAAAAATTAAAGATAAAGTAATCTTCACAATTCAATACCCATCATACCTTCTACATATTTGTGATTTAAGTCATTTGTTGAGGATATAATTACTTTATTTTTTTGCTTGGAGATTTTGAATCACATTAAGAATTGAAATTTAAAATTTAAAGTTGTTGAAAAAAATGTCCCAAGTATTTAATAATTCACGTTCAGACACTCTATTCTTGGGTGGTGAGAAAATTAGTGGTGATGATATCCGTAACCAAAACGTTCTAGCAGCATCTGCAGTTGCTAATGTTGTTAAATCATCATTAGGTCCAGTAGGTTTAGATAAGATGTTAGTGGATGATATTGGTGATTTCACAGTAACTAATGATGGTGCTACCATTTTATCGTTATTAGACGTTCAACACCCTGCTGGGAAGATTTTAGTAGAGTTAGCCCAACAACAAGATCGTGAAATTGGTGATGGTACCACAAGTGTTGTTATCATTGCCAGCGAATTATTAAAGAGAGCTAATGAATTAGTCAAAAATAAAATCCATCCAACTACTATTATAACTGGTTATAGAATGGCATTAAAAGAAGCTATTCGGTTTATTAATGAAATGTTAGCCATGAGTGTTGATGAATTAGGTAAAGAAACTTTAATCAATATTGCCAAAACTAGTATGTCCTCTAAGATTATTGGAAGTGATTCTGAATTTTTCAGTAATATGGTTGTAGATTCATTATTGGCTGTCAAGACACAAAATTCCAAAGGTGAAGTGAAATATCCAGTTAAAGCTGTCAATATTTTAAAGGCACATGGTAAATCTTCTAAAGAATCTGTCTTAGTGGAAGGTTATGCCCTAAACTGCATTGTTGCATCGCAAGCTATGCCTAAGCGTATTATTAATTCCAATGGGGAACCAGTTAAGATAGCGTGTTTAGATATTAATTTACAAAAATCTCGTATGGCTATGGGAGTTCAAATCAATATTGAAGATCCAGAACAATTAGAACAAATCCGTAAACGTGAATCGGGTATCATATTAGAAAGAATTCAAAAAATCATTGATGCTGGTGCTCAAGTTGTTTTGACCACTAAGGGTATTGATGATTTATGTTTGAAAGAATTTGTTGAAAGAAAGATAATGGCTGTTAGACGTTGTAAGAAGGAAGATTTAAGAAGAATTGCTCGTGCCACAGGTGCTACTTTAATCAGCTCTATGTCTAATTTAGAAGGTGAAGAAACTTTTGAAACCAGTTATTTGGGTTCATGTAGAGAAGTTGTTCAAGCCAAATTTTCAGATGATGAATGTATTTTGATTAAGGGTACTAAAAAACATTCTTCCTCATCTATGGTTCTACGTGGGCCTAACGATTATTCATTAGATGAAATGGAACGTTCTATTCATGATTCATTATGTGTTGTTAAGAGAACTTTAGAAAGTGGGAACGTTGTCCCAGGTGGTGGATGTGTTGAAACTGCATTAAACATTTATTTAGATAACTTTGCTACTACAGTAGGGTCTAGAGAACAACTAGCCATCTCTGAGTTTGCCAATGCTCTATTAATCATTCCAAAGACATTAGCTGTGAATGCTGCTAAGGATTCCAGTGAATTGATTGCTAAATTGAGATCGTACCATGCTGCTAGTCAACAAGCAAAGACAGATGATATCAAGAGAAGAAACTATCGTAATTATGGTCTAGATCTTATTAGAGGTAAGATTGTTGACGAAGTACAAGCTGGTGTCTTAGAGCCAACTATCAGTAAGATCAAGTCTTTGAAATCTGCATTGGAAGCATGTATTGCTATCTTAAGAATCGACACAATGATCAATGTCGACCCTGAACCACCAAAGGAAGATCCTCATGCCCATTAAATAGACACCATTTCTGTACGAACTCAATTTCAACATCTACAAAAAAGATTTTTTTCCACATCACTAAATGTTTTTTTTACCAGCAATATATACATGTATAATTAATAAATACTAGCCAAAACCATACGTCTCTAGTGTGTTATGAAATAGATAATATCAATACTATTTTACTAAGATCCATCGTTAGTCCTATATACAGTTTATTTTCATGTAAAGAAAGATTAATATCAATGGATGGATGGATGGACAGATGGATTACTGAACAAGGAAATAATATCTTTTCCTGAAACAAATATCTGTCAGCGGGAAAAATTATCTATTTAGGATATATCCGCTTATAGGAATATCTAATGGTTAAATCTAGTCCCAGATCACTGGACTCTGTTTGTTGTTATGCAACTAATATCAATACCTGTCCGAAACAATAAAAACAATAAATTATGTCTTGGAACAAATAGCTAGATAAAATTAACGAGTCTCTTCTATATATTATTAAAAACGTAGCAGGGAATCAAGCCAAGATTCTGGTCTCCGCAATTCTACAAGTAAATTGATCGAGATACTCCGGCTCGCCACTATTACTGAAAAAGGTAAAAAATAGGTAGAAGTTAAAACTTCAATAAAATTATTTCGATAATTGACTTTAATGTAGAAAGTTGTGAAGAGTTTTGTGCCCAACAATATGTTGATCCTATTCTTACTCGTACCTATAATTTTGAAATGTTTAATACCTTGCATATGTTGATTATAACATCTTTGCTGGCCGACTCTAGTACATTATCAAACTCCAATTAAGGGAGCAAAGATGATATAAACCTGTAGATCATTTGAATCCTTTGTAGTGAAGTTAATTTCAGTCAGACTTTAAAAAATAATTCTGTTTACTAGCTAGTTATAAGTATAGAAACCTCCTACCCTCTTGGGTAGGAATAAATAGTATATAAAGATATATAAAATACAAAAATTGCATGCAGAGTAAAGGTTTGGTAATTTACACATTTTGGCTTGGACAAGAGTTGTCAATTCATCATCATCTACAGTTGAAAAAAAATTTTTTCATTCAAATAACCTCACAAATGTTGCCTGGCTCTTAGGATTAGTATAACATGTAAATACTACATGTTATACTGAATTCGGTTAAAAACAATAATAACTATTTTTAGTTGAAGCTCATACGCTTAGTTGAAAGTTTATAGATGAAATAAAGACCAATACTACGGTAGACTACGAGTTGGGTTGTAATATGTTGTAATAACTTAAAGGGTTGCCTTAATGATTATAAACTTGTGATATACTTAATTACTTTACAATCATCGCCCTCTCAGATGCCACTGTATCCCTTAAGTACCAACAATAACCCCCACTATAGCTTCTTTTGGAATATATTCCTTAGTTCACTCCTTTCTTGGTAGAAACATATTGATTTGTATAAGGTCTATTCAATAGCAACTAATAAAAGTTACAATTTTCTGTGGTCGATCCAGTTAGGGCATCTGACCAAGAGCTTGTGGGGTCACGTGGGCAGAAGCCAGACTTTGGAGCTTATACAAATGAGTAAGTATGTAGTTTGAAAATGTGCACGGGAAGAATGTATTTCGAAAGAGGATAGCGTAATCTATCATCGGGTCTTAAGAGATACAGGAGTATCTAAGAAGACAAGAGATCTGAGATGATCTACAGGGTGAGCCTGTAGATATCAGATACAAGTTAGAAGTAGGTTAACTTCTGAGTTAACTCTACAAGTGGGATGATAGGTAAATGTTGAGGTACGGTATTACTATCATCGGCAGAGACTATGCGGTAGGCGTAGTCTATGAATTGGGACTGCGGTTACAATTCTGCTCGTTAAGAGTATCTTCCAGAACGCCTGTTCTGATGAGAACATAATTGTTGTGTCCAGGAAGCTTGTGTCTGACGAGACATAGGTCTTATATAAGAGGAACGTTCTATGAAGATGGATATACAGAAAGAGTACTCTGTTTAACGAAACAACCAAATTTTATATTAATTCCTGACTGAATTCGAAAACCTGGTAATATATACATTCTATATAGCAAGAATTATAACTGACCGTAGAACAATCTACGACATTATCACATAAAGCACGTGACCACAAATATTCTTTCAAAAACAATGGTTCCTAGCGGGATCGAACCGCTGATCCCCGCGTTATTAGCACGATGCCTTAACCAACTGGGCCAAGGAACCAATTTTTCTTGTCTTTTTTGTTAAGACATGCAGATGACTAATAGCATAGCAGAACATATTGTAAATTTTCATAGAGAAAGTAATATTTTGATAAGATACCTGACCAAAAAGCGCAAGATATTTAAATTACTGGGATTCAAGAGAGTTAGACATTGTTATACAGTGTTTAAGATGTAAAGACGATTACTTTATTTAGAAATATATAGTAAATACTATAACTAAAATGAATATATTTCTTAAATAATGTTTTTCGATATAAACAGAAAAACACATTTTAAAGAATAAGTCACGTGATAAAAGTATTTTACCACTTAATAGAAAATGATATAATCATATTCCAGCAAATCTCTTTTTCTCTGTTTTGGAGAAACTCATGTTTTTTTATGTACATTTTTCCGCAGAAGTAATTCACTGTATTTCTTTCAATACCGTTTTCCAAAGATCTGATTCTCTAGAAGTATATAAGTATACCATAAAAGTGAAAGCTAGTAATAATTAGGCAACAAAAACATACAATAGCTGTTAGTAGCAATAAGCAATGCAAATTATTAAGAGAATGTGAATTAGAAGATACAAATGTTATAAGTAGATTTAAATAAATTGTTAAGCATACATATATAAAAAAAATAGCAATAATAACCGAAAACCCGTTGATAGTGTATTATTTTTTATAGTGTTTACATTCTATCAACTGGGGTTAAACCTAATAAACGCATACCGTTATATAGAACTTGTCTAGCAGAACCATATAGAGCTAAACGAGCAGCAGCTAATTCTTCAGTTTGGCCAGCAACCCATAAAACGTCATAACAAGAAGAGACTTGATGAGTTAATTTGAATAAGTAAGTGACCACAGTAGCTGGCTCGTGAGTCTTGATAGCATTTCTTAAGACATCTGGGTATTGAGCTAATAATCTAACCAACAAGACTGCGCAATCTTCCTTTAATAAGGAGAAATCAGCATTGGTCCATTTAGATGGTGGAATGGACTTGGCATTTCTTTCGACAGATCTCAATCTAGAATGAGCATATTGTAAGTAAGGACCAGTATCACCTTCGAAAGATAACATTCTTTCCCATTTGAATTCGTAATTGTTAATACGCTTAGATTGCATATCTTGAATCATGACAGCAGAAATACCAATCAAGTCAGCAACTTCTTCTGGATTTTCAATTTGAGAATATTTAACTTCATTCTTCTTCATCACTTCATGCATCTTTTCTTTGGTTTCTTCCAAAATGTTATCTAAGAAAACAACAGTACCTTTTCTAGTAGACATACCTTGAACCATACCAAAGTTAATATGTTGTAAGTCTTTAGCCCAAGCAAATCCCATTTGTTTTAGGATTTCAAATAATTGAGCAGTATGTAAATCTTGTTGACAGGCAATAACATAGATCATCTTATCGAAATGGTATTGTTCATAACGATCCATGGCTGCACCGACATCTCTGGTCAAATACAAACTTGTACCATCGGATTTTTGAACCAAAACTTTACCCAATTTTTTATTAAATTTAGTTAAATCAATTAAAGTAGCACCTTTATCAACATGAGTTAAACCCTTTTCATTATATATTTCAATAGCTTTATCCATAGAGGCTTGAGAAACTTGTGATTCACCTGAATAAATATCATATTTGATATTTAAACGAGCATAAGTGTCAATATATTTTTCAATTGATAATTCACGGAATTTTTTCCATATTTTCAAAGCACTTTCATCACCATTTTCCATTCTTTTAAAATATTCACGAGCTTTACCATTTGTAGATTCTTCTAATGGTAAAGAATCACCTTCATTTTCAATATCTTTATTGATTTTAACATAGACTTCAAATAAATGATGGACAGGGTCTTTAGCTAATTCTTCTTCACTACCATATTTTTCAAAACCTACAGCTAAGACACCGAATTGTTTACCCCAATCACCCAAATAATTCATTCTAGTGACATTCCAACCTAATTTTTCATATAAGTTCGATAAGAAACCACCAATAATGGTTGATCTTAAATGACCAGCATGGAAAGGCTTTGCAATATTAGGAGAAGAGAATTCAATAATAATTTTCTTGTTGTCTACTAATTTGCAAGAACCGTAATCTTCCTTTCTAGTTAAAATATCTGGTAAAACAATATTGAATAAGAATGTTGGATCAAAGAAAAATTGAACAAATGGGCCATTAGCTTCTACTTTTGATAAGTATTTACCACATGGGAATTTTTCAGCCCATTCTTTAGCTAAATCCTTTGGATTAGCACCCTTGATTCTTAATCTTGGAACTGGAATTAAAAGATCCCCCCTGTCTTGTGTATTAGTCCATTCTAAAGCAGGAAATATTAAAGATTCGTCAACACCTGAGATTTTGCTTAATTCTTGAGTGATGTAATTTCTCATCAAATCCACAGTGTTAACTTCTGGGAAAGAACCTTCAAGAACTTTTGGTTCTTCAATTGATAACTCATTTAGTTTGGTTTGTAACAGAGATGTAGACATTTTTTTTTCTTTGTATCTTTATCTGATTATATTATGATGTATATTACTAGAGTTTTGATTAGTTGATTGTAATGCAATAAGAAATAAATCAAAATATGCTAATGTTTGGAAAAGCTTTATTATATGATTTGGAAAATAATTTAAACAAAAATAAAAGACAAAACTTTTCTAGGTTGCAATTAATGGATAATAATTATAAATGAATTGCTAAAGTTACAAGTAAATCAATTAATGCTATTACAAAATAACGATTTGTTCAAGATTGAAAATAAAAAAAAAAAATAAACTAAGAAGTCGTATTTTCAAAAATTAAAAAAAAAAAAAAAATACGAAATAAAACGATGATGATTGAAAAAAGTGAAAATAGAATTATAAGCACCAACTAAATTAGATAAAGTGGAAAACTAAGTACAATTTAAACAATTTTAGGTCTGATAAAAATTTTGGGTTATAGATAGAGATGAACTTAAAGTATTTGACGTAGTTGAAAAAAATTTATCATATGTATGTATTTAGTTATTTGACTCATTGTACAAACTTTCAATTTCCTAATAGATAAATAATTTTCCATCGAAAAAAAATTGAAGAAAAATTTTTTCTTAGATAATAAAGATAGAAATTTTTTTTTTAATATTTTGCATCATTTTCTTGAAAGGGGAATGGGCCGGAAAATCATCTTGAACGAGAAAATTTAATAAAAATTGACAATAAAAAGACACTAATATTTGATAATATAATGAAATTAATAATAGCTCAAATTCATGAGAAGAGGTAAAACTTAAAGTACAAAGCTTTGATAAATAATTAAATATAATTGTAAATATTTATTTTTTTTTAATATGATATTATTCTATAAAGAAAATTTTTATTTAATGATTAGAAATGATAATCAAGTAAATTCAATATTAATGAGAAGATCAATAAGCTACTGATTTTCATTTAGAGCTTGACTATAGGTATGAGATTAAGTAATTTTGGAACGAATAAAATGGTGTGATAAATAACAAGGAAAATAAGTATACAGAAGGATTGTGATGTGTGAAAAAAAGAAACAAAAAGATAAAGTTCAGATTTTGCTTGATCTGAACAAAAACACAAAATAACAAGTGGAAGTAAAAAGCAATCTAGGGTTGATTAGATTATTATGGTTCAAAATATGAAGATGCATTAAATGTTTTAATTGATTAAATTTGAAATTAAGTGTGGTATGATTTGGGCATTCATAATGGTCTTTTGTAGGATTAAATTAAAAAAAATATTATGCTAGTTAAAGGAGATAAGGTAAGCAGGAAATCAAAAAGAGAAATGTGTTTTCATCAATTTTCATTGAAACTTTCCTTTGTAACGGTATCAGATTCTGAAATAAAAGTTACTTCAGTCCAGCCAATACCTTTTTCAAAAGTCTTTTCATCATTAACTTGTAAAGTAAAATTGTCTCTATCGGCATATTGATAGATGTAAGGCTTTGTACCCGCTATACCAGAGACGATATTCTTAACGAATTGTGGAATTTCTGCCATAACATCAACTCTTTCCACAAGAGTTTTTAAATCTACATCGACTGTTGAAGATACACGATCTTTGGATAAGATATCATCAGCTGCAATTTGTTTGTCAGGAAGTTCACTAGAAATACCACTTAATTTAATTTTCAATTTATGTGGTACATTCCAACCAATTTCATCAACTTTTTGATCTAAATGTTGGAAATCATTATCAATAGTCATCGCCAAGACTTTTTCATTATTTGAAATCACACCAACAGAAACTTTGGTGCAGCCATAAGACTTTGGGGTAATGAATTCCATAACCATGACAGAATGTTCCTTAGAATGGAAATTAACGAAATTCCACGCTTTTGCTGCATGGTTAGGTTTCATTCCTTGCATGGCCATGACAAATAAACCATAACAATTTTCTTCTTTAGTGAAATCAATAGTCATATCTTCTAATATTTCTTCATCACATTCAGAGTCATATTCAGATTCATCCGCATCATCATAGGAAACTACGCCAGAAGCATTCTCCTGCTGTTCTACTGAATTTGTAGCATTTGATTGCTCATCACCTTCGTTACTTTCATCATCGTCATCATCAGAAACTTCTTCAACTCTTTCTTCTGCTTCGTCTTCTACTTTATCTTTTAAATCAGTGACAATTTTTTCTTCAAGAGAAATTGGCCTCTTTAATTGGATTGTACCAGTGACTTTATTTCTTGGCCAAAAAATATGTCTCATCGAACCCCAAGGTTCTTCTATATTATCACCATAATAAGTAAAAGGATCCTCACCTAATTTACAGCCTTTGACTACTTGATCGAAATAAATATCAATCTTGGATCTTTTATTAACATTTGAGATAAAATGATATTGATTCAATTCCTTATTTAATTCTAAAGATAAGTTATCAGCGAAAAAATCAGTACCTTTAATTTCAAAATTTTCCAATTTTGTAGAAGTCCAGACATTCAATTTTTCTGGATTATTTGAATCAAAGATTCTAAAAGTGAATTGAGCTTGAGTGAAAAGACTGATGATGTTTGAATGGATAATTTGAGCGAACCCAATGATACCAGTATTCAAATTACTGAAGTAAAAAGTGGTGGTTTCCACATTTGTATGTTCTGGTTGCAGCCATTTCAAATCTTCTCTTGTCAATTCGACATATGGTTGCGTCTTGGAGTTCTTAACACGATCAGTGGCAGTATGGATATAGTCTTTACCGTATTCGGGTTCAGCAATCCCTGTAACAGCAGAGAGCCCACCTTGTATCCATTTCAACATGTTATGTTAATAAAAAAAAAAAAAAATAGTGCCACTGTGTTATATACCTTGTACTATTTTAATAGAAACAATTGTTTTATAGATTTCTTTTCTATAATTGGTTTAATAATAAACGTAAATCCAAGTGATGATGTATTTTGAAAAATTCAGGAATGTAATTAATTCTTGAGCTGGAAAAACAAAAACAAAAATTTTTGAAAAATTGAGAAAATTGAGAAATTCGGGAAATACGCGAAAATTGAAATTTTGACAAACTTAAAAAAAATATAAAGTTTGAAAATTTTCATTATATAGTTATTAGTTATAAATCTTTTAAATAAGTAGAATATCATCTCCAAGATATACAAGGCATCGAAGAAAAAAATATATAAAAAAAAAAAAAATAAATATATATATATATATAAATAATAAATAAA